>NW_028152171.1:77500-120000 GCF_964638095.1 Poromitra crassiceps | reverse complement strand
TGGAAACAAACAAACAATGCGACAAAGAAGATGTGTTGTATTTTATTGCATGTTTCAACAACATGTTGAAGCTATTCGGGAACTCATTCCGACACCACATGAATGCAGTGCATGTACGTACATTCACTGCCAGAAGGGGAAGACAAAATTTCCGCACTACAAAGGTTACACACTATAGCTTTAAAGCTTTCATTTTGTGGTGATTTTAGTGGCCCCTCTGGACAAAAGCAGTAGTGTTTTGCCCGGAATGAAGACTGCATTTCCTGAACATGGCCCTATCTTCCCAGTTGCCTTAGGCGCAAAAACTGGCGTTAAACGCAAAAAAACGCGCCTTGCGCCTGCCTCTGGAAGATGGCAACATGGTTTTAGGCCCCGAAATGTGCTTTATGCCGAAGAGGCGTGGCACAGTGCCAGAATAGGCCAGAATGGGCGTTTCGGCCTTAAATACCGGCCTAACGATATCTTCCCTCCTGGCGTTAATTTAGCGCTTAGCGCTTTTCAAAACCAGGCCTTATTCAGTGCGTCGGTTATATTAGGCTACTGTGCATAATTGCGCGGAGCTCTCCTCTGCCATCTCACACTCTCTCTCTCTCTCTCTCACTCCCTCTCTCTCACGCGTCAGACAGGCACAAAGACCAATGGAAAAAAGTTGTTATATCGTAGTTTTGAGCCCCTGTCATTCAGAGGCTGTTCTCTCCCCCTCTCTCTCTCTCTCTCACTCCCTCTCTCGCCAGCACAAAGACCGATGGAAAAAAAGCTGTTCTCTCCCCCTCTCTCTCTCTCTCACTCCCTCAAATCTCCCAGCATGCATTGAGGCTATTACATTTCGAGAAGAAATCTCAACCAAATCAGCCTAAATTGCCTAAAGTGGTAGATAGAAATAATGTTTCTGTTCACACAACATGCAATTCTCGAACATTTCAATATTGGCCAAAATAAAACATCGAAATCCAAACACAACCCTATGTGAAACATATATGTAACCCAGGTGGTATATATATCCCTCGCAGATATAATGTGATTTAGATGAGAGACAGCCGTAACACGGTTCTACTGTGATGTCCGCTCTGCTCCAACAAGACTTGGCTTACTTCACATTTACTTTTACAATAAAAACACATTTAGGCAATGACTTTACATAATGTAGGCTATATTTATGTGCATCATCTGCAGCACTGGAGAAGAAAAGGTAGTGAGAGAAAACGATATTCTAATCTGGAGAAACTTTCACCAATCTAATCTCATCATGACATAGGCCACATAGGGAATAGGGATAGGCTATATTTTTCTAGCCAATGCGTTTAGAACATTCTTTTCACTTTGATCTTGCTATAGTGTAGCGTATTTACATGCTTGCAGTATTTAAACTGCAGTTAGATAGGTTTGAGAAGCATAATAGTATGGAATAATATATTGGAGACAGACGGGGATAAAAAGAGAGGGGGGGAGCTCAGAGCGCTTGGCTTTTCTGACCGGACTGGATCGCTCCGTGGAATTGGAGCTTAAAAGGGAAGCTTGTGATTCGTTTACTGCACTTCTCCAATGAGCAGATTGTGCATAATTTTACGCTTAAAAGGCGTGGTTATAATGCTTAAGGCCGCCTGTAGCGCCGACACCAAAATATCGAGTGGGCCGGTCCACGCCCACTAATCTGCACTGCACCGGGCGCTGGGTGCAGTTTATAGGCCGATGCAACGATAGAGCCCAGAGTCTCCTGCTGTCACCAGTGGGCCGACCGAGCCGTAGGAAAACTGAGGCCAGTCTCGGCAAAGCCTCGCCCAGCCTGAAAACCAAGGCTCCTCCCACTGTCCCACTGTGTGCGGGTCACACACAAGCTGTTAGAATAACTATATAGAAATCATATAGAAATCGTCAATCTTCTCACCGATGGTCTCATTTGCTGATGTAGGTAATCAGGCCCGCTCCAACCCATTACGCAGAGTACGCAGACTGCGTAGGGCATCACGTGACTGAGGGCACCAAAAAAAAAAAAAAAAAAAAAAAAAAAAAAAAATTTTGGTGCCCTCAGTCAGGCCACTCACTGAACAGCAGGCCAGGCGCCGCCTACTGGTTTACTAGTGGTTTTATTACTTTATTCAGGGTGCATCTCATTGTAAAATTGGACTCGGCCCAAATTGGGCTTCAAACGGCCCAAATTGGGCTTCAAGCGGCCCAAATCTGGCTTCAACCGGCCCAAATCGGGCTTCAACTGGCCCAAATCTGGCTTCAACTGGCCCAAATCGGGCTTCAGACGGTCCAAATCTGGCTTCAAACAGCCCAAATCTGGCTTCAAACGGCCCAAATTGGGCTTCAAACAGCCCAAATTTTTCGCCGCCGCCCTTCGGACGCCGGCACGCACGTCGGCCTGTATCGGCCTGGCCTGCTTGGTATCTAATGCCCGGCCTGAATTATGATCCCAGTCTGCCCCTGCTTGCATGTACAGTTTAACAATCACTTGTTTGCTGACATGTACAGTAATTCTAACAATTGTTTGTTTCCCACATGTAATGAAATGTGAGATACACTAGTATCGTTCATAATTAATGATTTTGCAGTCTTTCGTTTGACAGTTATTGAAAGTTTTACGGGGGGGGGGGGGGGCACCACAGAACAATTACGCTTAGGGCACCCAAATGGCCAGGATCGGCCCTGTAGGTAATATAGAGGCATCGTTATTCAATTTAGACGGTTTCATAACCAGTCAAAAGTTTCTCGTAGGGGCTTTAAGACACTGAACTCCGATTCCAAATACCAATTTTGTTATAGTATGATCATATTAAAGTACACAACAAGCATAAATACTAAACTTTCAGTATAGCATTCTGTTTATATATCCGTTCATATTTGTATTGATAGTTATTAGTGTGTGTTGTTAGTTAGTGTGTGTGCTTGATGCCTGAGATGCTTAATCACTTCTTGCTGCCATTATAGCCACGCTTTAGGTTATGCTGAAGTTTTCATTCATTTCATTCTGTCCAATATATGACAATTAATTACTCACATAGGCTATGAAATTCATAACACGTGTCAGAAATTGATGTCTGTGATCTGTTTATATTTTGTTTTTTTATAAAAAAATTCTAGAACACAAACAAAACATATACAATAAAATAAACAAAAACATACAAACATAATCAACATTCAATGTTACAATGTGGTGCTACCAGCCACGTAAGGTGCTTATGTGCTTGTAAGCGATGTACTTGGGATCTCACGTAAGGGGTCTACTGTATAGGAAACCAGCCGGGCGAGTCACCCATCGCCCCTAACCTCGAGGTAGGCTAAAAACGGCTCCCTAGTTAGACATTTTCTGAGTTGGTTCTCAGGAACCCGAGTCTCTCCATCCGTTTAACAGAGATCATGTCCGTCAACCACAATTGGAAAGAGGGTGAAGAGGGGGACTTCCATTCCTTAAGAATTAGTTTTTTGGCAACAGTTGTCCCCAGTGTCAGAGATTGTTGCACAGCTGTAGTGAAGTTCAGAGAGGACTCCGAGCAGCCGAAGATGGCGAGTTCTGCCTTCGGCTGAAGGGTTATTTTGTAGGCCTTAGAGCAGTGATAGTCATCTGGCGGCCTGCGGGCCGCCCCTGTGTGGCCCGCGATGGAATTGCAATTTTTTTTTTTTTTTTTTTTTTACAGTGCACCTGAACGCGACATGCAAGATACCACTGAATAAGTGTCCAAATGTTCATGTCATTCTGGCCAATACTCCACTTCTGTTATAGAATTTCAGTCTGGAATATGAAATATCTTTCAATAATCTATGATTTAGCTGCTAAATTGTCAAATACCACCGTCTGCTCGCTACCCAGGAACTTATGTATGTACTTAACCTAACTAACTATCCGGTGTGCACAACATTGTCAGACTAAACTCCGGCTGACACCCCAAAAACCTACAATCCGCTACAGAAAAATGTATATTGATTGTTTATTAACTGGCCCCTGGCCTTCTATCATTTCACGAAAGTGGCCCCCGGGCAAAGCAAGTTGAGTATCCCTGCCTTAGAGTACCAGTCAAATATTTTGGCCCAGAATCCCGCCAGTGAAGGGCAGAACCAGAAGGCATGAGACAGAGTGCCCTCCGATACCTGACATCTGTCACACAGTGGAGAGACAGAGGGGTACATCTTTTGCTGAGAATAGTGAAGACAATGGGTGACTTTAAATTGGATAAGCTGGTGTGGTCTACTATTAACTGAGCAGACCTGTACTGTGACCTGTTTATGTTTATTAAGAGTTAGTTGAACATAGTGAACGAATGCAATAATCAGTAAACTAAAACAAGCATGCTCTCTGCACAGCGCTCCTGGCGATTCTGAAATTACATACAGCAAAAAACAGACGGGCCCCATTCTCAATTGAGACAATAAAAGCAGAACAAAAATATTCACTTACTGCAAAATGGTACGTGAGCATAAAAACCTATGGAGGCGTATAAGGTGATCAGGCAGTTGAAAGCGATTGGCCGATCACCAATGATCTATTCAGAACTTATTTTGGCAGATTCTGATTGGTGGCATCTTTATTGGTGCAGAGTAGTCCTTGCCGACACCTTATGAGCCTCAACATCTTCCTCACTCAGTTTTCTCAGGTGACGATTACGTGGCGTTTGATTCCCTGTAAGACGCGGTGCCAAATCTGCTCTACTGGAGTTGGTTAGTGTTTTGTTGACTGGCTGGATTCTGCAGTGGTTGGGTTTCTGACAGTCAGTCAATTACAGAGAGGACCCATACAAACCCATATTTCACTTATTGGTTGGATGTGCTGGTTTGGAGTAACTATGTAGGGATGGAACTTTTAAAAGCCTACCAGACCACAGCCAGTACTTCTTAGCCTGGGCTTGTTCAAAAAACTTCCTCCCAGCCAATTGAATTGGGTCTAATTGAAATGGCAAGGACAGAGATAGTAACCAAAATCTACTGGAGCAGAAAATGATGAACATGACAGACAGGATTGTCAAGTATTCACAGAGCCTGTTATTTATCATGAACTGAACGTCCCTTTAATCCTCACTGTTTTGGTTTTTTGATATTTTGACGTTATTCTGTCTGAGTGCAGCGTCTAAAAAAGCATCTCTCTGATCACATGATGCAATACATTCAAAACCGCCTCAGTAAGTAATTATCTATCAAAGCGTTTAATTCAGATATTTTCAAGAGGTGGTTTGCGACCACATTGACGAGCATTCATAGCTCGCAAAACCAAAAAGTGCTTTTTGGATGAACTGAAAGGATTCCTCGATCATGCTGAATCATCTAGTCATCCTTAAATATCCCTGGGTTGAAGGTGGGGTAGTCGTACAGCAAAGAGGTGATTTCTCCGCTATTTCTTTCTTTCTCTCAGGGATCTCCTTTTGTTTTTTGCAGGATTCCTTTATTAACACTACACACGAATCCTGAGCATTTCCAATGGATATTACTGTTTTCCTGCATTCACAACATGATTCCGTGCTTCATCTTTTTGAATTGACTTGATCACATTCCTATATAGGGTTGATGCTGGTGAGGAGGACTCAAGTTGGTGATGTGTGTCAGTCAGTGTTGGGAGTAACTCATTACAAAAGTAACATATTACATGTAATATATTACTTTTAGCAGTAACTCAGTAATATAACTTATTACTTCTAGGATTTTAGTAATATTATACCAGTTACTTTGTCAAGTAACTCAAGTTACAAATTGAGTTACATTTTATTAAATCAAAGCACATATTTAAAAAAGATACAATCATTTCCTAATCAAACTGTGTGTTTTTATGCAAATAACCACTATAGATGACAATAACAAAGGAAAAGATTAACATTTAGAATTTTGGACGGTTTGCCCAACTTGTCAGTTGAGTTTGAGTCATTTGTATGGGGTCGGTGGTGGTGGTGGTGGTGGTGGTGGTGCAGAGGTAGTGAGCTTTTTGGGTGTAGAGACTGGCTGGACGTCCCGTCTTCATCCTCAGCTCCTTGGTTCCTCACCGTGCCGCAGCAGAGCAGACTTGTTTAGTTAGCCCTTTGATTTATGGCCTTGGGGTTTTTAATACGCTGCTGCCCCATCCCTCTCAAACCCAGCACCACAAAATTACACTGGCGAGTGAAGTCACTCCCTCTGCCTCTCCGTTTCTCACAACATATTGAGCTAAAATAGCAGGAGAGAGCAGGATATCACGGCACCTGTGTCAGCACCGTGCACACATGGATGCATACATACATACATACATACATACATACATACATACTGTACGTACATACATACATACATACATACATACATACATACATACTGTACATACATACATACATGCATACATACATACATACATACTGTACATACATACATACATACATACATACATACATACATACATGCATACATACATACATACATGCATACATACATACAGTACATACATTACATACATGCATACATACATACATACAGTACATGCATACATACATACATACATACTGTACATACATACATACATACATACTGTACATACATACATACATACATACATACTGTACATACATACATACATACATACATACATACATACATACATACTGTACATACATACATACATACATACATACATACATACATGCATACCGACCCATACATACATACATACTGTATATACATACATACATACTGTACATACATTACATACATACATACATACATACATACATACATACATACATACATACATGCATACCGACCCATACATACATACAGTACATACATTAGGCTACATACATGGATTCATACATGCATACATACAGAACATACATGGATTCATACATACATACTGTTCATATATACAGTACATGCTTCACACGCAGAGTTTGTAAACACTTTTGCTGTTGACTTATTCTACAGTTGCACTTGTTGGAAGCCACTGGATAACAGCACAAGTTGCTATGCAAATGATAAATCATCCAATATCACAAGTGAGTGTATTCACACACATACAGGTACCACAGTGACACACAGACGCTCTCTCTCTCTCTCTCTCTCTCTCTCTCTCTCTCTCTCTCTATCCCTGGAGAAACGCTCGCAAACACATTTTTCATAAAATTCTAACTCGCTTATGTGCAGGTGGTCTCATACATTATTCACTCTTACTCTGAGATACATCGTCACACACACACTCTCTAACACACACACACACACACACACACACACACACACACACTCCAATGCAAACCCACTTGTCTCCCAAGCTCCCTTGCCTGCACACTCTCATACACACTTGCCACTGGGCTTACGCATACTACTTCCATATGCACACTCGCTCTTTCACAAACACACACACACACACACACACACACACACACACACACACACACACACACACACACACACACATTCTCTGTGGACTTGGTGGCCACTGGATTCTCATACTACCCCCTGGCGAGACTGACAGGTGTGTGTGTGTGCGCGTGCATGCGTGTGTGTGTGTGCATGCGTGTGTGTGTGTGTGTGTGTGTGTGTGTCTTGCTGTCTGGGGACCCCCCTCCCGGTATTTATTAGTTCTGGACAGCTGAGGTGCCGGGCGAGATCTCTATTTAGCACTTCCGGCTAATTATCATGCACACATCTGAGCCCCCGTGCTGAATATGCGCAATTATCCTGGACCGCCCACGTCATTTAGCCGGCCGCCATCTTCCAGTACCAAATCCCCCTGGTGGCCTGTGGGCTTAAAAAGGTCCCTGCTGGCCTTTTAACACTTGTGCTGCTACATAACAGTCCTGGCAACCTGTCGCGCTCAGACCACAGTGCTTTCATCTGCACTGGACAGCAGCTTTCCTAGTTTGGATCTGAGGCTCTCTGTCTGAACACGTGTCACATGAACAGTAGCTATGTGAGATTTGGATTCTGCATGCATGGCATCAGTGTTGGGGGTAACTCATTACAAAAGTAACATATTACATGTAATATATTACTTTTAGCAGTAACTCAGTAATATAACTTATTACTTATAGGATTTCAGTAATATTATACCAGTTACTTTGTCAAGTAACTCAAGTTACAAATTGAGTTACATTTTATTACATTAAAGCACATATTTAAAAAAGATACAATCATTTCCTAATCAAACTATGTGTTTTTATGCAAATAACCACTATAGATGACAATAACAAAGGAAAAGAATAACATTTAGAATTTTGGATTGTTGTTTTGGTAAAAGTAATGCAAAAGTAGTGTAATAAGTAACAAGTTACTCTACACAGAAAGTAATATTGTAAAGTAACTTATTAACTTCAAATGAAAGTAACTAGTAATATGTAGTATATTACATTTTGAAAGTAACTTGCCCAACACTGCATGGCACTGAGCGTAGTGAAGAACAACATGAATGTAGCGCTAGGAAGTCAGGAGCAGACTCATACATACACTTCATTTATTGATTTAGAAATATTATAATTTTAAGCTACAGAGTACATGCAAAGGAAAGATACAAGTTATTTATTTATTTATTTAATGATCCATTTATTGATTTTATCTTGTCTTGTTTTTGGACAAGACATCGTTACTTGTATGTATGAGCACGGCATTGTGGTTGCTGTCACATCAGCATGTACAGTGATCTTGGGTTCTAAATGACATCTCTAATCGTGTAACAGCCCACGGTTACAACTATTAGTACCTGCAGTCATGTGGTTGAACGTAATGAGCAGGTGCTCCCTCGCAAGATCGTTCCGCTAGAATTACCTACTTGCACATGCTGAGATCTACCTACTCAATACTAACTCCACACAAAAGGCTGCACCGTTCTGTTTTTTTTATTCGTATTTATTTTTTACATTTTGTTGTTGCTGCTAACATCCCTTTTCTATTCATCTAATTCAGTTCTGTAAGGTTGGAGTCAACCTTTTTATTTCCTGCTGTCTCAGCATGCCTCGAGCCTGTTGCTGCTTTCCAGGAGGCGCGGCAGGTTTTTGGTGTGTGTCTGTATTGTGTCTTGTGTGAGGTGCACGGTTTCTGTTTACAGAAGAGAGATTACAGCCAAGCCCATTGTTTGTGTCACAGGGTCTTTGTCTAATCTGTGGGAGCGTGTCAGAGCACATCGACACGTCACGTGACTTGCCTTTTGCACATGGCCGCGTAACCTACACAGTCACCTGTGGTGGCATCGGGCCAATGGGATTTAACCATCGCCAACTGATTCATAAAATACGAGACTGTGACCAATCACCCCTGTGAGAGCATGTAAACAGGACATACTGTATATTTTGTTAGGCAGAGGCATGACAACAAATAAATAAACGAAATAATAATAATTAGGATGGTCCTTTTTTAAATGGGTATAAAGGCTATTGGGCAATACATATCTTACTTATCGGCCATTTAAGGCAGTGGTTCTCAGAAATGGGGTCCCAGGGGGTCCACAGCAAAAAGGGGGATGATTTTATTTTCATACTTCCATCATCCAAAGTAACACACTGGCAGAATGTATGACTATTTGGTCATGGGTTTCATACACTTTCTGTAATAAAACATCTAAAAGCAAAAATCTTATCAAATGTGGGTCTGTGGTCTAATTTGTGTCAGTTTAGGGGTCTTTGACAGGAAAAACTGATTTAAGCTGCGGAGTCTATTATGCTTCTCAGTACAAAGTTTGACATAATGATAACTAAAACACATTCTGTCCATGTTCCAACCATTTTCTGTGTAGCTACAATAAAACAGGCAATGTTTATGAAAATACATGATTTCTGCATGATAATGACATGTTACTGGCAAGAAAAGTATCTTATTGTGCAGATTACTCCATGTCAAATCCTCACACTGAATCAATTTGTCATTATGTTGCAACTTTGTGTCTCAGTCGGTGTCTAATGTTCTGCGGCTCTCATGATAGTAACAGATGCCACGTAGCCGACACAATGATCCAAATAGAAATGTAGATGGTTACATTTGTATGTCTGGGCGGCCGCAGAAAGATTCAACCTGTGTTGTTGTTTGTTAATGGATTGTACTTCTCCAGCCTCGCCACACGGGGCGACCACATAGCCGCACACACTGATTCTGTGCTGTTGATTCATTGATTTCAGAACAATGCACAGACACGCATGATTTGATTGCTCCAGATTCTTTCTGCTCTGAATTCACTGCGGTTGCTATTGCACACTGTCCTCCAAAAGGCTTTCCAGGGCTCTCTCAAAGTAGGCTGTTACAAGTAAAGTGTACCCCCCCCCCCCCCCCCCTCCTCCCTCTCTGTCTCAGGTTAACCACAGCTCCACCGAGCGTTACTGTGAAACACCTTCAGTTTATCAACACTTTGTGTTCAATTCACCTGCAAACACCTGCTAGTGTTTGTTTTTCTTTTGTGGTCAAATACATACAAACTCTTAATGGTTGTTCAGGACCAAATGGTCCTAACCTTGGTTGTTCTTGTTTCTGTCCATTTCCTCTAAAAGGAGTACAAGCAGGTTAGAAGGAGCTTATTTGGCCCTTGATCTATTTGGCTTGGCTTGGTTTCGGTCTGTTATTAACATCCTAGCTACTCCTTTTCCTCGCCACTATTGTTCCTGTCTATATAGCTCGCTTTTCCAGGGCACGAGGGAGCGCTTTTTTTGGTTGAGTTTGGTCGGGTTTCGTTTGTTGGTTTGGGTCGGGTTTGTTTGGTTTTCCTGTCCTCACCCTAACCCTTTTCGTGTCTCTCTGTGTGTCCTCCTGTCTAGGGCGTGAGGGAGCAGAAGGCCAAACAGTCTTGGAGCTCCGATGCCAGTGGACATGCAGCCACACCAGGGGCTGTATCACTATGAGTCCTCACCCAACCAGCCGTCCAGAGGGTGAGACCACAGCTACTGTACATGCACCACTTCCTCAATCATTAGTCTGCAGCTGGATTTGAACCTCTATCCATCTTGGTCAATTCAACTATTTGACACGAGAGTCATCTCTTGCACGCTTCTCTCTCTAGCCTGGTGAAACCATACGATCACTTCTCTCTCTAGCCTGGTGAAACCATACGATCACGTGAACTCACTTCTCTCTCTAGCCTGGTGAAACCGTACGATCACGTGAACTCACACTCTGTTTCGTTCTGCGGATCAGTCTGGCCTCGAGCCCGCCCACAGCGATTTCAGTGGGTGGGTGCACCTGCCTTGACAGACAACTCCTTCAGCCAATCAGCGTCGCCAAATCCAATCCAAATCCACTCGGAAGAACGGTGAAAACGCAGGGAAACTCCGCTGGTGCATACTCTTGTTCTTGTTTAATTGTTGTTATTGAATCTATTTCTGCAATAACTGCACTTAGGGCGGTGTTTTATGCTGCTAAAGTTAACGTTACCACTCGTTGCTTCGGGAGCCACCATACTTTTTTTTGCCAGCGACGTCCCTGATTGGCAGGTTATGTTGTCATAACGAGGCAGGTCCCTGATTGGCCCGTGCACTTTGTAATTTCTGGAAATAGCTGGGGGCGGGCTGGAGGCCAGAATCAGAATGAAACGGAATGTGAGGTCACGTTATGACTAAGGATGGTTTGACCAGGCTATTTTCAATCTGTATTACAACCACAACCTCTCTACCTGTCTCACCCTTTCATTTATTTATTATTTTATCAAAACACAGCCAAAAATCACTGCACTACAGAGCATGGCTGTTACATGATTTAGTTCAAACTTAGCTCATTTTCTGGTCACGCTCACAGATAGTCTGAGGGTGCAAAGCCCAGGTCTCGCTGCAATTGTTGTGGATATAGCCTCTACTAGCCCCGCCCCTCACTCCTCCCCCTCCCCACCTTCTCCTCCTCCTCCTCCTCCTCCTCCTCCAGCCCTCCCCTCCTAATGCCACCCAGGTTGCGGGTGGACTCGGCCTCTCTCTCTCTCTCTCTCTCTGACAGCTGCTAATTACAGGCTGACCAGGCCCCGCTGTGCTCTGCATGACTGCCCCGCGCCCCGCTCAGGTTACGCACAGAGAGAGAGGGAGAGAGAGAGAGTGAGAGGCGGGTAGGACAGAGAAAGGGAGTGGAGGAGGTGAAAGAAGAGATAGTAAGAGACAGAAAAGACATAGGGGCTAGAGAGAGAGGGAGAGGGAGGGAGAGAGAGGGATGAATGGCAGAAGAGAAGGATAGAGAGGGAGAAAGGAGTGAGAGTGGGAGGGAGGTATAGTCGGGGGGGGGGGGGGGGGGGACCGGCACAGTGGATTAGAGTGGACAGATTAAGCTCCTGTGTGGATACACGTCGCGGTGGAAGAATTAGAGAAGTGAAAGGAAGACTTAGAAGGTGGATAGATGAATGAAGTCTGCCCCACAGGAGAGGAGAGACCGAGAGAGAGACCGAGAGAGAGAGGGAGAGACCTGGAGAGAGAGAGGGAGAGAGACCTGGAGAGAGAGATTTTGAACTAGCCAGTCAGACTGAGGAAAGGTCAGAGAACACATTGAAATTCATGAGAAGGCTGGAAAGTTCCAATGAGGCTTCCCTTCTCTCGTTTAGTAGGGGAAAACCAAGATGAGTAAGTTTCCACATCGTGCCCCAGGATAAGGGCTATGCACCATCTAGTGGTCAGTAGGAGACATCACAATTCACAACAGATCAAGAGCGGAGAAGTGGTGTTTGTCCCAAGTTAACTTGACTGTTGCCATGCACCTCACCTCATATTTTCTGTGTAGGTTCAAATAAAGGAAGCCGGATTAAGGGTATGTGTCCTGGTCATGTATTGGAGGAAGCGTGTGCTAGTCTACGGCTCTCCCCAGATCGGCAGAGGGGGTGGAGCAATGACCGGGACAGCAGGGGGAATTGGCCAAGTACAATTGGGGAGAAAATGGGAGAAAAATCTGAAAAAACTTGACGATTCTTTTTGTTTTGTTTTTGTCTTTCTTGATATTTCCAGCCTAGCCCCATCAGGCCGGCCCCCCTACAGTGATGTGTCCTCGCTGCGCGGCCCGCTACACAACGGCCCTCCCCAGGACTGCCGAGCCATGTACAATCCCATGACCCCTAGCATGACTCCTGGACCCGGCCCGGGACAGGGCCTCGGCCCCTGCATGGATCAGTACATGAGGCCCCCTCAGGCCCCACCGCCACACAGTATGATGGGCCACCGGGGCATGCCTTCCACAGAGGGTGAGTCAGTGGATCTCTTACATCTCCTCAATCTGACCGCTGCTTACTCATTTGCACTAGAGGAAGAGAGGTTATTTCTCTAGTGGAAATCAACAGCAGCAGCATCAGCAGCAACATGTCATGTGTCTATCACTATACTAGAGAACTGCTGAAAGTGAATGTGGATGTTACACTTAGATATTAAATATCTAATATAATATGAATGGTGAACTGAGGCTAGTTTGCCTTTTTAAATGTGATGGTAGTGGATAACAGCCCTGCTCTGCCCACATGTACCTCTCTGCTGGCACAGGACTGAATCCTGTGGGAGCCTAGTCTCTGTTGCCTTCCCTACTCTGTGCCCTTCTCAGCTTACAGCTGTCTCTGTGGCTTTAAAGTCATCATGTATATAGCTAGTGATGCTAGATGTGTACTCCTACTCTTTGACATTTCACACATGCAGGTGATCAAGTGTGTGGAGTGACTTTAACAACTTAAAGTAAATTACTTGCTTGCAAACGCATCAGGACAGTGACATGTGACTCTTGAATATGATGCTGTCTCACTTTCCATTGAAGCAGGGCATACAATTAATTTTGCAAATTTGGGGGGGGGGGGATTCCCCCTTACATGCTTCATATAGGGGGATTTATACACGGGGGTGGCGGGGGGGAGGGGGGTTGGAGGATACTACTACGCGGTAGTTCTCAACATGGGCCCATATGAATTGACCAACCACAGACAGCGTGATGCAACTCATGGGGTGGTACATTTTGTACAACCCACCAATGCACGCAGAGAGCTGGACTTCCATAACCGCTCAGCCAAGCAGATTTTACCATAGGAATTCCTACGGCAAAACCCGGAAATGCTGACTTGACCACAATAGTTTAACAATAACCACTGGGTGATCGAGAATATTACTTTGCATCATGGAAATGTGACGTTACTTAGCTTGTGTTAAATTAACCTAATCTTCGAAGCTTCAATTACAAATGCCGCGTAGCTCTTTATTTTCTGTCAATTTATCAAAAGTGTTGAGCGCTCTATCATAAATTATCATTAACTAACGTTAGTCTCGCATTAGTCTCGGCTCCCAGACGTTTGGTGAGCTGCGCCACCAAACGTCTGGGAATTTCACTGTCAGAAACTGTCTGTCCGAGCCCGGCGAGAACGGCCGGCAGCAGACACGCCTACATTTATTAAAATAATTTTATTTGGTAGCGGCAATGCCATTTATCATAGTCCTAACACAGAGCATGAAGCTGATATGCTCCAAACAAAATTTATAGCTGTGGTTTATTTTATAATAATTTTTCCTACCCGGAAGTGGTCCGCTTGCTACTGTGAGTCATAAGCAGGCTCTTAGCCTTGGGAGTCGGGCTTATCGCTGGGGGAAAGACCTCTACCCGCCGGGGCCGGATGAAACACGTCCTATTAACAGGTTATGTTTGTTTCTAAGTGATTAATATGTTTCTCCGCAAATGCGACAATGTTTTGCGAGACACCGGTTCTGCATGAGAACTGCCCCCAGAAAGCAGGCCCGCCCACAACAATCATGATTGGTTCTCCGATGCAAGGCTTCCAACAGCGCCACCTAACGTTATGCAAAGATTTAAATAGTAATATTCTCAGTCTTACAGGAGTGAAACGGATTAAGACTGAGGGCTGAGTCTAGTCTCGCATAGCCAGACGTATCTCCACACTTCATTTTCGCGTTGGTCTCTGAGTGATGACGTAGAAAGTTCACAACTACTTCACGTTTGTCTCACAAAGGTAATTATTCAGTCATTGTGTGCCAGAATTTCCAAATAGCGGGAATTGATGAAATGATGTGCTACTCCTGCAATCCCTTAGCTAAGCCCTTTATTAGAATAAGCCTAGGCTTTACAGATACTTTATAGATTTTATAGACTACCAAGTGTAACACCCGTCCCATGTAGCTAGTAGTTAGAGTATCTATAGGCTTAGTGTGATAGTACTATGGGGCGGGGCTTGGGTTATGGTTTCAAATTTAATGGCGCTATACCTGTTCTTTAAATCAGCTACGAGCAAGATTTTCGATTGTTATTAAACAGTCTAAATTTAATATCGATGCCTCATATCTTACCTCTAATAGTAGACGAGACCAACGCCGAGTAGTCTCGCTTGAACCCCGAGTGAATCGGCCAGTGTCGTCTTGATGATTAGTCTGTCTGCGGCCGGGGCAGATCAGGAAGTGAAATGAAACGGTTTGCGGCAGCCACTCGGCCATAACCACAAAATAACAAAATAACTTCCAAACAAACTGTTAGAATATAACGAGAGATGTTCGCGAGAGTAGCAAGCCCCTGGATGTAGCGACCATGGCGTTCTCCTTGTTTATGGTCTGTTGCTAGGCAGAGCGAAACGGTTGACGGCAGGCAGCTGCCGTAAACCGTTTCGTTTCACTTCCTGGTCTATCTGGCCCGCTGGAAGACAGACACAGACTCTATAATCATCAAGAGAGCAATCTCCGATTCACACGGCTTTGGTCTCAGCTACTATTATAAGTAAGATGTGAATGTGATGCATCAATATTACATTTAGACTGTTTAATAACAATCGAAAATCTTGCTCGTAGCTGCTTTAAATATTCACTCTTATTCATAAAACTAAAATAACTGGCGGTGCCTCCAAATATGTTCAGGAAATATAAAATATGTATATATACGGTATATATCCCTGTTGTTGTATATTGTGTCTACCTTTTTAAACAATTATTTATTACCCAAATATGAATTACTTATATATGAATTGCACAACAAGTATGCTTTAACTGCAATAAACCCAAAACGTGGGGATTTATTACTATAGGTAACAAAATGTAGAAAAAAGTGCTTCGGATCACATATAAAACAAATGCAAATAAAATTATGACATCCTGATGTCTAAATGGATTTTTACCAGGGCTACACAAGTATTTACATAAACCTATAGACTATTTACCTAAATCTTCCATTGACATAATTGTTATCTGACTTGACAGTCTTTCTGTCTGTTCCTGTTGTGTAACAGGTGGCAATGGCACCCCCTACTGTAACCAGAGCAACATGATGTCCTCTCATCACGGCTTCTGCCAGGGCCAACCTGGCTCTGATCAGATCGGCTCAGGGGACGGTAAGGAAACACTCACAGCACAGCCTGGTGTAAAAGTGGTGTGCGCTATTTTAGGTGTTTAAATCGCAGTGTTGTCATTGGACGGTTTCCTGTGAGCTGATTTCTACTCAAAAATCTGCCTGTATTAAGATGCATTAAGGTGGTACAGTTTTGTCTCTAGGCTCCGGATCAGTATAACCCCCCTCATGGTTTCTTCTGTTCTCTTTAGGCTCGAGGTTCTCCACACCTCGTTCCATGCTGAAGCTCAGTAAAAAGAGGGCTCTGTCGATCTCTCCTCTGTCTGACGCCAGTGTGGACCTGCAGACGGTCATCCGGACCTCACCCAACTCTCTGGTGGCCTTCGTCAACTCTCGCTGCAACCCCAACGGGGCCAGCTCTTACGGCCATCTCTCCGTAGGCGCCATGAGGTTGGATATTTCTCCTTTCTAGTCTTGGCTCAAATCATGCAGATGCAAGTCAGTAGAAATATCAGAATCTATATTGATTATCTCCTTTCTCAATAGGTCACATGTCTAGTGCTCAAAATATTTATTTTTCAGATCGATCTGGCTAATATTCCAATTATGTAATCCTGGAGCCATTTTATGGAGAAATACACGGGGACACATTCCCTCTTGTGACAATAGACAATGTAATGTGCACAATATGCATTTCATCTTCAGGCAAGAAGTGTATTGTTCATCCTGCCCTCCTCCTCCTCACTTGGTTACATTTCTGATGCAACTCTGGTCACTGCTGAGCTGTCTACTTTCAAGCATCTAGCCTGAAGCTGAGCAGCCGCTGAAAGCAGGCACTCATCTTCAATTTAAAAAACAGACAATGCTGAAATTCACCTGTATTTTCGAAGGAGCCACAAGCACATCTAGTGGAAATGGTATATGATCCAAAACAGTCTGAATGTTATTGAAAAGCCAATTTCAGGCAAACACAAGAGATTTCAGGAAGTTTTAAGAGAGAGAGGAAACAATTGTGCTAATAAATGTTGCATTCTCTCCTATGGGGTTGTAACACTGTTGTGTCCTCTGTTGCTCCCCAGTCCGTCCCTGGGCTATTCCAGCTCTATGAACTACCAGTCGCGGCCGCAGGGTTCCATGTATGGAGGAGGCGGGGGCACGCCTCTGGGCGGACACACCCCCTGCCAAGCTTCCCGCCTGCCGCCCCACAATCCCCGGCTCCACGCTCCGCCCAAGCACGGACACGTAAGACGGTTGTCTCATACTCTTCACATGGAGCAGCCAGGGCCCTTTAAGTGTCCCTTCACCTACTTGCGGGAGATAGACACTAGACAGGAAGCTTGGTCGAGATGCAGGGGAAAGATAGCGAGTATGGAAGTCTGTGCTAATTGCAGGGTTCCCACGATCATGGAAAACCTGTAAAAGTCATGGAATTTCAAAATCTTGTTTTCCAGGCCTGGAAAAGTCATGGAATTGGTCAAATCCTTGAAAGTTTTGGAAAGGTCATGGCATTTTGTTTGTGTAATGAAAATAATTGTTACGGTAATCTTCCGTGGATAACCTTCCACGTAATCCTTTATTATATAAAAGGGAGCAAGTGGGCAATGTCTGTTTCAAGTGGGAAATATCTGTTTGTTTCAATTTGTGTCCCACTGATGATGTCACAATGTCTATGACATCATCAGTGATGTCATCAGTGACCTCATTATTGACCAAAATCATCTTATGACGTCACTGATGATGCCATAGGCATTGTGACATCATCAGGGAAGGGGCCGATACCCTAGTGTAACATGACAGCAAATGTATTTTCTGTAGCTGTTGACGTTACCTGTAATGTATCCATTTTAGTGCTTCTTGGATTTTATGTTACTGTAATATTTTTATGGAAAAAATCATGTTTTATTTCAATAGCTTCCATGTAATGTGATGCAGTGTGTAAAGCACTAAAATCCAATATGGTGGGTCCTATTTGTTCAGTGTAGTGATCATTTCTGGTATTGATTCAGAGTCACCGCCTCATGTTCTGTTATGGACCCTTGAAAAGTCATGGAAAAGTTTTGAAATTTGATCCATGAAAATGTGAGAAAAATACAAAAAAAAAAGAAATTAAGAAGAGGGAGAAGGGAGAAAAATGAATGTCAGCACTGACTTGTTGAGTCCAGAAATCATGATGTGTTGTCGTGTGTTGTGTTTGTGTGTGTGTGTGTGTGTGTGTGTGTGTGTGTGTGTGTGTGTGTGTGTTGTCTTGTGTTGTGTTGTGTTGGTGTAGCTGAAGACAGAGCCAGGACTTGGAGGCATGATGGACGGCATCAATGTGAAGAGCCTGGAGGAGAGGTCAGAAGGAGACGTGGCCAGTCCGTCCTCCACCGGCACGCAGGTACAGAAGAATCACCTTCTCACAACACATCGGTGCTTTTCACCCTCACTACATGAAACACTTTCAGGCACGGTGGCTCAGCGGTTAGCACTGTCGCGTCACAGCGAGAAGGTCGGGGGTTCTTCGGTCCGTCCCAGGTCCTTTCTGTGTGGACTTTACATGTTCTCCCCATGTTCACGTTGGTTTCCTCCAGGTGCTCCGGTTTCCTCCCACCATCAAAGACATGTATGTTAGGGTTAATGAGTGTAAAAACTGTAAAAACCCACTTGCTACAGAAACCACACAAAAAATAGTCCTGATGCCGACGGGAGCTTGGGGGGTTCCTCTGTATGAGGAGGACTGCCCAGATCCTGTTGGTGTGGTCCGGCTCTATGCTCCATGTAGAAGCCTACAGGGAATAATAAGAAGGCTGGACTTTGTCAGAAATCAAGGTGTGGTATGGAGAGGATGGGACAAATGTATGTCAGTGTCTAATGTCACTGTCTAACCCTAGTTTCAACCATCTCTAGGTCTTCAAAATGTATCACTGTCAAACTGTTTGGTTCATCGGGTCTATCAGTTTCTTTGAACATACAAATGGCAAATAATGATTCTGGTTGTGATTGTCTTTCACTTTGAGATGAATGTACAGATGAACATTTCACATTGATGCGTATACTCTTCTCTTAAACTCAACCTGATTTGACTTTCTGCTCACCACCACCACCAGGACCCTCTCATGGGCCTTCTGGACGGCAGAGATGACCTGGACAAGGATGACGGGAAGCCTGAACCAGAGCTCATCTACGAAACCAACTGCCACTGGGAGAGCTGCAGCAAGGAGTTCGACACACAAGACCAGCTAGTTCATGTAAGAGAGAGAGAGAGAGATAGATAGATAGATAGATAGATAGATAGATAGATAGATAGATAGATAGATAGATAGATAGATAGATAGATAGATAGATAGATAGATAGAGTAGATAGATAGATAGATAGATAGATAGATACAGTAGATAGATAGATAGATAGATAGATAGATAGAAAGATAGATAGATAGATAGATAGATAGATAGATAGATAGATAGATAGATAGATAGATAGATAGATAGATAGATAGATAGATAGATAGATAGAAGTTTGTTTAACTGACTCCACACTTACATTTTCTGATTCTACTTGATGTATTTGAGCAGAGCAATCAAGGAGGAATATGTGCATTATATCCTACTGATCATGAACGGATGTCTCTCTTTGGTCCACAGCACATCAACAACGAGCACATCCACGGAGAGAAGAAGGAGTTTGTGTGCCACTGGGTGGAGTGCTCTCGCGAGCAGAGGCCTTTCAAAGCTCAGTACATGCTGGTGGTTCACATGCGCAGACACACCGGAGAGAAGCCACACAAGTGCACTGTGAGTGCTCCTGCTACCTGCTACACACACACACACACACAGACACACAGGAGAGAAGCCACACAAGTGCACTGTGAGTGCTCCTGCTACCTTTCAGCACACACACACACACACACACACACACACACACACACACACACACACACACACACACACATACACACACAGACACACAGGAGAGAAGCCACACAAGTGCACTGTGAGTGCTCCTGCTACACACACACACACACACACACACACACACACACACACACACACACACACACACACACACACACACACAGACACACAGGAGAGAAGCCACACAAGTGCACTGTGAGTGCTCCTGCTACCTTTCAGCTTGTAGATAGAAGCCTTGAACTGCTCCAGTACCGGCCAGCTTTTCTCTCACTCACATTGTTGGACACACACACCTACACACACACACACACACACACGCACGCACGCACACACACACACACACACACACACACACACACACACACACACACACACGCGCGCGCGCGCGCACTAAAAACGGAGGTAATGAAGTAGCTTCATTTCATTAGCAGGTGGCAGGTCAAGGTGACCTCTATGAGGGGCCTGGCCTGGCCTTTATACTGATACTATCATACCTCTCTGAGCAGAGCTGTAGACACTCTTTGTTTTGACTTTTTCCCCTTTGAAGAATGTAATAAAGCTTCTATTTTAGTTTCAATATGAAACGAGTTAAGAATGGTCTGATGGCATTCCAGAGGTCAGAAGAAAAAAGTGTTCATGTGACAACACGGAATGTTGCTTGTAGTTTAAACACAGTTGGACTGCAGGGTTCTGCGAGGCTTATCATAGATTGGCTATTTCTGTTTTTAACAAAGTACGTTTCAAATCAAAGATATTAAATTCCGAACGAATGCATAGTTTGGTTTCAACTAAAGGCAATATTTACTCTGTATTCCAACTCGGCTATTGTTGTAAAACCAGTATGTGTGTGTGTGTATGTTTTAGTTTGAAGGCTGTAACAAGGCCTACTCTCGCCTGGAGAATTTGAAGACCCACTTGCGCTCCCACACTGGAGAGAAACCATATGTGTGTGAACACGAAGGCTGCAACAAGGCCTTCTCCAATGCCTCAGACCGGGCCAAGCACCAGAACCGCACTCACTCCAACGAGGTACTGACTGACACCACTGAAAGTCATCTTGTATACTTGTCTAAATGTGACCAATAAGCTTGATGGTTGAATTGAGTTTTTGTCTTGGCTTCACTCAATGTTTTCGCAGACGACCTCATATTATTCTTTAACGGGTACCAGACCGTGCATTAATGGATAAAAGGCCTGTATCGTGATCAAATCTGGAGACTTGTAGATATTTTCACATCATCAGTTTTAGCAACCAAGAACAGCGTATAAACTATTTTCAATAGTTGTGTTGCTCCAAGAATGATGAAATACTTGCTAGATGTTGGAGCCAATGTACAGTGAAATAAATTTGATATACAAGTCTACGCATTAACAAGATGCTGTGTATTGACTGCCTCCTTTGCCCTTTGACAGAAACCCTACGTGTGTAAGATCCCCGGCTGCACTAAGCGCTACACAGACCCCAGCTCGCTGCGGAAACACGTGAAGACGGTCCACGGCCCTGAAGCACACATCACCAAAAAGCATCGCGGAGACACTGGCCCTCGGCCGCTGGGCTCAGCCATGACCCCTGGTGGCCAAAACGAACTGCTGCTGGAAAAAGAGGAGACGCGCAGGGAGGACTGCAAATTACTGGCTCCCGAGACTGCTCTGGTTAGTGATAAAGGATTCATAAAAATTCGCATCACATTCGAATCATTTTACTCAAGTGCTGCGAGGTCCTTTTAAATTAAAGGATAAGAACCAAGTAAGACTACAATGCAATACATTTTTTTAATTGTCACACAAAGAGGAGAAAAACAAAACCTTATTTTAATGAGTGGTCTTGTAAAATGCAGTATGTTGTGGTTGTCCATATGACACATGTCTGATTCAGTTAGCATGACTGTGGTATATATATATATACTGTGTGTGTGTGTATACTGTGTGTGTGTGTATACTGTGTGTGTGTGTGTGTGTGTGTGTGTGTGTGTGTGTGTGTGTGTATGTGTGTGTGTGTGTGTGTGTGTGTGTGTGTGTGTGTGTGTATATATAAACATAAGTTGTTCTTTCAGACCTATCAATGTGATATTCATTTGATCACCTGGTATGCCAGCTTATCCTTTGAGGCTGTGTTATTATGTCATTGACAATCTTCGTTCTGTGCTCTACTGCCTATTTATCATTTGTATGTTGCCTAATTTTTCTCTGTCTGTGTCTGTGTCTGTGTCTGTGTCTGTGTCTGTGCCTGTGCCTCTCTCTTTCTCCCCCTCTCTCCCTCCTTCACTCATCTCAGAAATCCCAGCCAAGCCCTGGTGGTCAGTCCTCCTGCAGTAGTGAGCGTTCTCCACTGGGTAGCGCCAACAACAATGACAGTGGGGTGGAGATGAACTTGAACGCAGCGGGCAGTCTGGAGGATCTCACGGCGCTGGAGGATGGAGTAGCAGGTGGAGGGGGAGGGGGAGGGGAGACAGTGAGTGTAGGAGGACCGCTGGGCATGTCAGCCCAGGCTCTGAAGAGGCTGGAGAACCTCAAGATTGACAAGCTGAAACAAATCCGCAGGCCCACCCCTCCTGGCCGATGTGCCAGTAACAAGCTACCTGCACTTCCTGGTAGGTTTTGGGTGATGTCATGATTTAACAACTCTTATAATCACAATGATGAATTTGTGGTTTATACTACTTCATGTAGAGGTACTTTTTGCTACTTTGCTAATATAGTATAATATGTTGCTAGTATGAAACATAACTTATATAGATTACTGTTGTAGGATTCAGGAATGAATTCTCTGGGACATTCTAATTCTATAAAATAAAATATATTATGGGATATATAAATTGACTTTTTCCTTATCTTATCTTACCTGTCTCCAGGTTCAGCGGAGATGATAGGGATGTGTGCACCTTCTCCACTCCTCTCTAACCGACGCGTTATGGAGCTGTCCAATCACGACGTAGGAGGTGGTACTTCCATGGCCTGCCCCACCAATGACAGGAGAGGAAGCGGCACCAGCAGCCTGAGCTCCGCCTACACCGTGAGCCGGCGGTCCTCCATGGTGTCCCCTTACCTGTCCAGTCGACGCTCTAGTGAGGTTTCCCAGATGGGAGGGACAGGAGGAGGGTGTCACCTCCTAGGTCCAGACCAGGGCGGAGGAGACCCCCTCTCTCCTGAGACCAATCGCAGAGGAGCTCCCTGTCCTGGAGGAGGAGGAGGGTTGCCAGGTCTGCCTACTCTAACGCCTGCCCAGCAATACAGCCTAAAGGCCAAATATGCTGCGGCAACTGGCGGCCCGCCCCCTACTCCATTACCCAATATGGAGCAGCCACTTACCCCTGGCAGAAGAGGAGGTTTTCTGAGTGAATACCAGGGGCAGCCTCTGCCTCCCTTTCTTCAGCAAGGTGGCCTGCGACGGCACAGTGCCAACACAGAGTACGGCACTGGTGTCATCTACCCTCACCAGGCTCCAGGCAACAACAACAGGCGAGCCAGTGACCCGGTTCGATCAGTAGGGGATCCACAAGCCCTCCCCAAGGTCCAGCGCTTCAACAGCCTTAATAATGTCGCCATGATGGGCCGGAGGAACGCACTGCAGCACTGCGGCTCTGATGCTAACATTGCCCGCCACATGTACTCCCCTCGACCACCTAGTATCACAGAGAACGTTATGATGGAGACTATGGCTATGGAGCCCCACCATGGCTCGGCGGACGCCAGGGATCATTCTATGATGATGCCCCCCGGAGAGAGAGGCTTTATCGGTTACCAGCAGCAGCACCACCCCCTAGGAGGAGGAGGAGGAGGACCTCCGTCCAACCAACTGTCCCCAAGCCATGACACTCTGGGCTGTCCAGACCAAGGCTACATGCAGGGGCACTACCAGAACCAGCGAGGGGATGTCAGCTCTAGGGGTGGTGGAGGTCAGATGGGCCAGGCAGGGACTATTCATCCAGAGGGCATATCTAATACGCTTCTCCAACAGACTGAGTACAGTATGAGCACCTGCCAGCTGAGTCCTTCGGGCCCACATTACCCCAGCCTAGGCCAGGGTGGTGAGGCTGGAGGTGGGACAGGTCCCTGGGGTGAGACCCACAGCCAGGTCCAAACTTCCAGCCATGCTCTCCAGAACCAGGGAGGGATGCAGTACTCGGACCGCAGCATGCAGACCCAACAGACACAAGCCCACTTTAACAATCAGACCGGCCTCTATAACAGTCCGGATGGAACCCATAAACTCACCATCAAACCCGAGCAGCAATTCCATCCTGGGATGGGAGGTGGAGATGCCTGTCAAAGTGCTAAGCTCCAGCATCAACAACAGCGGCCGCTCCCCCAGCAGGCTCAGGGTTACCCACAACAGACAGGCCAGGTCATGATGAGGAACTCCGCCAATCCCAGCTGTGACTTCCATGGTCAGATGGATCCTCAGGGGCAGAACCAGAACTCCTTTCCCAGTGGAGGGGGCCTGAGCCTGGGCTGCGCTGGCTCTGCACTCGCTGAAGGCCGGAGGTCCCAGACACCCATGATGCAAGTGAAGGAGATGATGGTGAGGAACTATGTGCAGTCCCAGCAGGCACTGATGTGGGAGCAGCAGCAAGAACAGCAGCAGCAGCAGAGTGGAGCAAAAGACAACATGGACATGAGTGGCCAGGCAGCAATGATGCAGCACAGTCCACAGCACCAAAACCAGAACCTTTACAACAACCAGTCCTATCCTTCCTACCCCGATCAAAACCTGCTGATGAGCCCCCAGGCCCACAGCCGAGGGCCCAGCTCCGTGCCGCCTAAAGACCAGCAGCTGACGGGTCTCCAAGGCTCATGCTACGGCCAGGAGATTGCGGTCCCCAGGCCTCCTCAGGGACGTAAACCTCTCAGTCGCCAGAACAGCTTGTCACAGCAGTCGGGCGGGGGCTACCTGGGCAGCCCACCTCACCTCAGCCCTGTCCACTCCGCCACCAGCCCCAGACGAGGGGTCCGACTGCCCCCGGTCCAGCATCCGCAGCACCCTCAAAACGAGATGTTCTCCCCTTCCAATAACAACATCTACTACTCGGGTCAGATCCACATGGATATCGAGAAGCACATGGACCCCCAGAGCGGCCCTTGTCTAAACCAGCAGCATAGTATGGGGTCCAACCTGGACCCAATGGGCAGAACCAAGCCTGGCTCCCTGGCTCCCTACCCTGAGTCAGGCCCCATCTCCAATGCCCTGGAGAACCTGGACCTGGACAATGCTCACATAGACTTTACATCGATCATCGACGACGCCGAGCCTTCGTCTTTCAGCCCGGTCAACAATCCCCTCCCCTCCCAGACCTCGTCTCGCCTCACCACCCCCCAGACCTCTGTCACTCTTGCGCCAGGCTCTGGCCTGTCCAACATGGCTGTAGGAGACATGACGTCCATGCTTACCTCACTGGCTGGGGAGAACAAATACCTAAACACACTGTCTTAGAAGAAGCCTCTCTGATCAGACTTAATGCTCAAACAGACATCCAGTTCTTAATGTTTTAATTGAGATCTGTCACAGACATGTTTCACCTGTATCAGTCCTCCAGCACACAGGCGCCCAGGGGTCAGCAACCTTTACTATCAAAAGAGCCATTTGTCCTCCACAAGATCATACATGGAAATATTAGTAGTCCAATTATTTTTCTGTTTGGGCTAGTGCAAAAATTGTCCTCAATAACCAGATTTTGAATGATATGGAAATGGCTGCCAAACCAGATCCACCCAGCTGGTGGTCAAAATCTCTAGCTATTACTTACTTTGGTCGTCCCTTGCACATTACATACAAAGTCTGGGTCAGGTAGGATGGACAACTGAACTCTGGAAGGAGCGGAACGTGTATGCATCATCAGCCTGGGTAAACTCCCCTAAGCCTTCTTAACTGAAACCTAAATCTGGTTTCATAAACTATGAATCAGGGTCCAAAACCGGTTGTGAGCCTATTGCTGCTGGATCCCCACATGGCAAGAGTAATTAAATGTTTTAATGACTGAGTTTGCGGGTTGACATTAAGTTACTCATTTGTTCCCAGGCTCACAAAATGTAAAATAATCCCTGCCCCAAACCTTCAAACCAAAGGTGCCTGGTCAACCTCCCTCGCTGTATTCCTTCCTCACTGCCTTGGTACTTGGTATTTTTCTCTGCCTACTGTCAATCACAGAACTGTATGCCTGATCTGAATTTGACACTGAACATTTTGCAAACAGGCATTCCAGACACATAGGGCTGTGATAACAGTGGAGCAGAGAAGGTTACATGTAAATAAGTTTTATATACATTTATATATGCTGTGTATATGACAATGTGGACAGTGAAGAATTCCTCTCCTGTCTCTCACGATGGACTGCTTGGATTCTGAAGGCGTTAAGGAGATAGTTGTTCAAATAGCAAAGACTGAGTGCTTTTAGTGGGGTCATCCCTATGTTCCCCGGGTCCTATGTTCCCCGGGTCCTATGTTCCCCGCTTTTCCCAAATAGGGTCCTATGTTCCCCGCTATGTTCCCTGGGAGAGGTTAGGTTTTGGGTTAGGGTCTGGGGGAGGTTAGGTTTAGGCGTGGGGGGTGGGAGAGGTTAGGTTTTGGGTTAGGGTCTGGGGGAGGTTAGGTTTAGGGTTAGTGAAAAACGGGGAATATAGAACCCGGGGAACATAGAACCCGGGGAACATAGACATGATCCCCTTTTAGTGACTGACAAATAACAACGACTCAGTGCTACTTAATATGAACCTGTATTGCTAGGGATTTCTTCTTGTCAGGGGAACAGCACACTCTAGTGGCATATCAGTATTCCCGCACACAGCATACACACAGACATGCACATACACACACACACACACCGACACTCAGGCCTCTGACTCTTTGGTGTTTGAATCATGGTATAGTGGCCTTTCCAGACAGAGAGTTTGCACTCCACATGTTTACTGTACGTCGTGTTCCTAAAGCAGCTGTGTAATTATTTTTTTAACAGTGTGATTTATGAAAACAGAAATGTAGAAAGTGCCTTGTCTGTCTCGCTCTGTCTATAATATGCACCAGTCTGTCTCACTCTGTCTATAATGCACCAGGCATAATGAGAAAAGCACAAACTTAGTATGTGTGCAACAATCCCCCTCCATGCCGTGTAGAACATTTCATCGACGATGCCTTCCTTCACTCAACGTTCACCCGACCTACGACTTATATATACGACTCAGCTGAGGATGACGGCCGTTTTGAATAAGACCCGAGTCAGCTGTTACGTAGCTGTTAACAGACCAATGATAGTAGCTTATATTTGGAGAACTGAGGTACATTCGAAGATGAATTATTTGGAAAATTCTGCATTGCCTTACTAATTCAGGAGGGAATTTTTTTATCAATGGCTACCACTGTAGTAAAATCCGTATTGTATGGGTACACTGAGGTACTATTGTGCGACTGTTGAGCTGCATCATCTTGAAGTAGGCTGTAGCTCTCGGGAGTGGAATGAATTGTACACTGTGGCATTGCACTGACTCCAGCACTGTGTGGGAAGGTCTCCGTCTCTTTAGACTCTTCATATGAACCTCATTTTGATTATGACAAAAGGTTACCGCAGTATTTTTTTATAGTCATTCAAGAGCACAGCTAATCCCATGAGGCCACATGAAAGTATTGTTGTTGAAGCTATTTTTATGTGACCATTCAGAATATTATAGTCATGTGTCGCTTCAAAGTGTTACTAAGCATTAATACGGATTAACATTTATGGGTCTTGAATTTTGGATAAAAGTGTACAACCTACCAAAGACAATTTCAAATGACTGAGGGAAAAAAAAATGCACAAATAGCCAATGTTACCACAACACTAACACCAGCAACAAGGGCATGGACATTGATCGATAGTGCTGTTCTTTAGAATGTATGAGATGTTTTGTATAAAAGTATCTTTTTTATATTAATGAACTTCATGGATGTTGCCTTCTTTCTGTGTGTTTTTTTTTTTTTTTTTACAACTGTCATCCTTCAATCAGACTTTTTTGCTGGCAAAAGAATATCACCTTTAGCAACAAAAAGCTATAATAGTAGCGTTAACTATAATAGACAAAAAGCCAAGTGTTATATTTTGTGTACAATTTTCTACATTTTTATACAAATGTACTATATTTTATCAGTTTACGAATAAACATGTTCAGTTTGGGATGGATGCAAAATGTTTGTAAAACTTTTATTTTCATCTCCGTTGTCTTTAAGTGATTTAGCTTTGTATTTTATAACAACAGTGTGTGACAAGCCTTAAAGGAACACTCTGACCATTTTCAACCAGCTTTGTATCATTAGAACATCAGTAGTATATCAGAAAACTGTAAACTGCTTAGAAGTCTGTCATTTAATTTGACAGTTATTGAGTGTTAAAGTGTGGACCAGTGACATCACTGGTCCACACTAACTCAAATTAATAACTCATTAACTCAAATCAACTCTCAATAACTGTCAAACTAGATGAATGACTTCAAAACCGTCATCTAGTTTGACAGTTATTGAGAGTTGATTTGAGTTAACGAGTTATTAATTTGAGTTAGTGTGGACCAATGATGTCACTGGTCCACACTTTAACACTCAATAACTGTCAAATTAAATGACAGACTTCAAAACAGTTTACAGTTTCAGTTTTCTGATATACTACTGATGTTCTAATGATACAAAGCTGGTTGAAAATGGGCGGAGTGTTCCTTTAATGCTACTCAGATATCTATAACGAGCACATATCTACAGATTTCAAAACTTCCTGTGACATTGCCATGTTGGGATAATGTTGGGATGGAGAGGGGTTTGAAAGATTCCCAAAGCAAGGACACTCCTGGAGCTTATGTTTTTTGCAATGCAATGCCTCTATCCATCCAATAGAGGGCAGCACAGCCTGAGAACAAGCACAGAGATTCCTCACTCATTCACTGCACTTGGTAGGGCCATGGCCTCACTTGTATGCTACACTCTCTACTATCACCCCCAAGGCCAGTAGGCTAACTAACCTCCCTCTTTGTGGTCCAACACTGTTTGACCCCAAAATTAGTGAAACCAGTCTAACTAATTGGCCAAACATATGGGCATTTGTTGTGCATCCTTAATTGTCCCTCCCCCCCCCCTTTTCCTACAAACTAATTATAACCCCCCTCTCTGTGAGTATAACTGAGACCACTTTCCTTCTCAGCCTGACGCTGCAGCCCATTAAGAGCCACAGTGAGTTGCTATAAAAGTGGATGAGCGTAAGTGTGGCCGCTCTCGGTGACATCAGTGCCTGGACGCACTCTCTGTGGTCAGGGGGGACTGGCACCCTGGGCTTCCGTACACTGAAAGAAATGCTGAGCAAATGTAGCTTTGTAGATCTTATGAAACATGGCGTGTGTGCTCTTATTATAGACATCACACAATGGAAAATGAAAGGAAGGAGGGGGTGAGGCGTAAAGGTCATGGACAAGATTCATGACGCTATAAGTGCATGGCGTGCCTGAACCACCACCAGGGTGCCCAACAAAATCAATTTAACCGAAAGGAAATTAACCTATTATTATTCAAAGCATATTTTTCCTTATACCGTCATTTGCAAACGTGTATAGCTGACCCTCCTATCTAGAAGTAGCTACATACGAGTCAACATTCGTGAATCACAGTTATTGAAAATAAATGGATGTCACTTGTAATATCCTGTGTTGGATGTGTTTTAAAAGCTGCCATAGTTGCTGATGTGATTTTCTCCTCTAGCGTGACTTTTTACAGTGTTGGCTCCTCCCGCTCCAGGGGCCCCAGTAAGCTCAAACTATATTGGCATTGTGGTGTTGTGGCATGGCACAGTAGAGACAGACAGCCACTCCAGCCTGGCACTCAGGCTGGAGTTGACTCATTCGCTCCAGGGGGAAGTTCTCCTGATTTGCGATCTGGTGTTGTATGCAGATTCGTGATTTGAAACAATAGCATGCATTTCCACAACAGGATCAAGTAGAGTGTGTGGAGGAAGGGGGCATTTGATGGGGAATATATAAAGGAAAATCATGCCCTTGACATCACCAGGGCAAGACGTTCCCCCAACTCAAAATATTTACAGGACAGAATCAACAGTTCTGCTCACTCATTTTGAACTCCATTCAAACTCTCAAATGATTTCTCTCACAACAGGATGCAAAGACAAACAAATCACAGACATGCTGTTTTGGGGGGGAAATGAGTGATGTGGATTTTGAACAGGCTTGCTCTGGTTGTTTAGTGTTGAAACCAGGTAATGTAAATTGTTGTACTGGTTCTTGGGCTGGATTTCTCAAAACCATTTCAACACAAAAATACATATTTGTTCTACTTTAAGCTTGTGGACAATAATGGTTATTGTATTAAGATGTGTTTTATTTTTTATTTTTTATGATTGCATTTTTTTTTTTTAATTCTTGAGTCCTTTTATCACTACATTTGTCTACATTTTCTGTGCATAAAAGTGACGTTTGATTGTCCAAATGCAATATCACCCCGCATCAACTCACTAACCTTTATTAACCCTAAACTCTTGCACCTTATAGGCTCCTCTCTTTTGCAAAAGCACAAGACTCATGTTTCATAGCTCCATAGACGTTGTAACAGTTAGTTCACTTCTCAGCACATTTCATGCATCGTTAGTTTTCTATTAGTTTTGTGTAGTGCCTATTTTAGCTAGTGTTGTTGCCCCAAAATGAGATATCCAGCCTTTGACTGGAAAAAAGTCACACTACAAAATGTTCGATGGCATAGCATTAAAACATATTATGGTACTTTAAAGCATTTGAAGTGATGTAACTCCTGCGAGTTGACAGCCCCTTTTTTTCTAGATTTCAGAGCTACTGCACAATAACCTTGAGGTAATAATATTTTTCCCGAAATGGGCATATTCGGGGGGGGGGAGGGCAGGCAGGCTTCTGAGAGCTTAACATTCATATTTTTGGTCTGTTACTTCAGGCCTATAATGGACTGCGCTTCTTTTTCACAAAATTAAAGAAGAGCATGATACTCTGCATGCAAGTTTCAAATAACATGTGTGCGTGCGTGCGCATTGTAATAAAGCTCATAACAAGAAGAACAGACCCATATAATGCTACTGTCTATTCCCAAATATGTTTGCATTTGACTCGGGTGTAAAAGGTTATAGAACACTAGATGCAGAGAGAGAGTATAAGCCCCCAGACCCTCTGCAACATGACCTCCACTGCTCCGCAGAGACACAAATGGAAATGCCAAAATAAGAAGTGAGGTTTTTCAGATGCAAAGAAGCGGCCGGCATAATGACTTTTCTCTTTTCTTGTCTTGCCATTCAGTGAGGAGCCTTTTCTCTTCCTTTGTCACTTAGCTTTGGCATATAATTAACTCCTGCTTAATATGCCGTTAAAGGGCTCTCCTCCCCATGCCAGCAGCTTTGAACCCCATAGACCACAGACAGGGACAAAACCCCAGTGGGACGGCTTCCTTTGCGCTCCTCCTCGTGTGTGTGTGTGTGTGTGTGTGTGTGTGTGTGTGAGAGAGAGAGAGAGAGAGAGAGAAAATACATGTATCAGTATTAACAAAAAACACTCTACATTTAGAGAACATTTGAAAAGCAACAATCTGCATAATTCGCCATTCAGTGTCTGAAAACGGATTCCTCTTCATCTGAACGAACGTAAAGACATATTGAACAGATGTACCCAAAATGAAGAAGCAGCTAGTTGTCTCTCCCAGGACCTCTTGCAGCACCTCTGCACCCCTCGACTCTCTCTGTGACCCTCAGAAGGTTTTACTGCCCCCTCCTCCTCTCTTCCTCCTCCCACCCCCTCCATCCATCCCATCACAAAGGGGCCATCGTGACCCTTCTGTCCCTCTCTTTCTCCCCCCACCTTTAGGATGCTTTCTTTTCCAGAATCCATTAGGAGACAAATCCACGACGGTGCTGTTGAGAGGAGAGGAGAGGAGAAATGCATTTTTTCTGCAGTTTTTTCCCCCCGCCATGAGCTGCTGCTGATATTCAAAGGGTCTCATCGAGTCATTTAATATCTGACTTTGGGTTAATGTTAAGTAAAAAAAGGAGTAGAAAGTTGTAGAAAGTCTTTCAACCTGATGATTAAAGACCTGTATTAAAAAGGATATTATCAGAAGTGCAATGCCAGGTGGCTCACCTGGTATAAGGTATCTTCGTGCTGCTGCTGACCCGTGTGTTCGAATCCGAACCACATGTCATCCGCACTCTCTCTCCCTGCCTTTCCTGTCTGCCTGTCCCATCAAATAAAGGCAAAATGCCAAAAAAAGAAAGAGCTGTAATTTAGTGGAAAATGCAGCTGACACCAAATAAAAAATCCCTATAATATTAATATTCCTATAGAGATCCATAATGTGTCTGTATTTCAATAGTCATTTATAGGCATCTATTCTACACACTGTTATTTTTTAATCCCTCCGATTTATAATGTGTCTGGTAGTGACTATATAGTGACCATTATTGTTATTAACCATACATTTTATTTATATCACTATACTGTGTCAATAGTGAATTTGTAGAAACATTCCGTAGCCTATAATTTATATACAGTATGGTATTGTATGTCCTATATGGCATCACTATAATGTTCACCATTCTAATATTCGTAATGGCATATGATTTAGGCTATAGCTGTGATAAGCTTCGAAATTCTATACTGTATAGCTATAGATTTTTTTCCATTCACATATTACATTAAATCTGGTAAAAAAAATTTTTTTATTTATTTATTACTTGAAAGGCTCATCATTAGCTAATCTGTTTACTGTCCCAATGGGTCAATCAGATCCACGTTTGTTGGCTCCACAGACTAGTAGGATAGGCGTTGGGAAAAGCTACCTAGCATATTATTATCTCGCAGTTACTTAGATGTGTGTGTGGGGGGGGGGGTCCCTAGGAGGGCAAGGTGGGGGTCCTCAACGCTGTGCTGGACTTTTATTTCGGATGTTTTTTTCAGTTGCAAAACAGATTAGAGGTTCAGGTGGCGGCACAAAGGAGCGTCAATGCACCACTTCCTACAGCCATGCAGAGTGAATGGGGCCGCAGGACGGGGTCCACTCCGGGGGACTTGAGCGCAGGTGCGATGCTGCGCATAACAGTCAGCCATAAAACACAGGGAATGGAGGGGGGGGGGAGGGCTTTGCATATTTTAACATGACTACCTGTTCAGATGGGCCCACTGTTTTGCTGGTAAGCATGCAGCGAGCTAACCCCTATTAGGATTCATTAATTCAATGCACTCTACCTAGTAGGCTACTTGATTCTTCAAAGACATTTCAGGTTAGACAAACTGCCCAATTAAGGTGCACACAAACTCTCTCTCTCTCTCTCTCTCTCTCTCTCTCTCTCTCTCTCTCTCTCTCTCTCTCTCTCTCTCTCTCTCTCTCTCTCTCTCTCTCACACACACACACACACCGTCAATTTTCTTAATCACTCCTAATAAGAACTTTACTCAAAAGCCATAATTAGCCTGTCTATTTAAATTGGAGATGATACATGGCAGATAGCCAACTCCCCCCGGTGGAATTAGCTACTATTCCCACTAATTAGTTCTGATCAATTAAGGAAACGGATGACAACGACATTGGTAGGCTAAAATCTGATCGAGAAAACAAGAACATGGGACACGGACGCTGGTTCGCCTGATCATTTGATGCAACCGCGAATTTGGAGGGGGGGGGGGTAGCCTACAACGTGGAAATGAGTGGAGAGAACTATAGTCCGGAATTGAGAGATGTAGGCTAATTAGTGTAGTAGGCTATAGTTTACGAGCCCATCATAGTAGGCAGCACTGACCCCAGGCAGGCAGGCAGGCAGGCAGGCAGGCAGGCAGGCAGGCAGGGCCATCCTCTCTGTGTGCTGACATCACTGCAGACTCGCTGGGAGTCCATCAAGGTTCTGCTCTCCCGCTGTGAAGCAAGGCGATGCTTCACACCACTCTCTCTCTGCTGCAGCCAGGCGGGGACTCGGGACGCGCACACACACACACACACACAGACGATCATACACACTGCTACACTCTGGAGGACAGTTTTTCAAACAAAGCGTGATGATGATGACAGAAGAAAGTAGGGGCAAGCGAAGGAAACAAGCCAACCCCAGGAGAAACCAAGGTAAGGACATGTGTGAAAAGTTTGAATGAGTTAGGACATGATGCGATCAGATAGAGATGTAACGTAGCGCGGCCAGAAGCGCGTTTGAAGCGGACCACCGTGTTGAAGTCAACTGGCTTTTTAGGCTACTCATCATAGAAAACCTGGTAGCCTACAGTGCTGAAATGAATGTCTTAGTGAAGAGCATACTACTGTGTGTGTGTGTGTGGCACTGTAGCCTACTTTGACTTCATTCATATTTCAGCTGCAGGCTTTGTGCGTGTTTCCTTGCGCCTTGCAGCAGCAGGAGTTGCCGAGATGCGCTGTCTGTCAGCCTGTCAACTTTCGTCAGGTTGTCAGTTATTGCTGATTGCTGGGATTATTCTAGCCTATACGTGCAATACCGTTAGCTGTATGGAAGATTTGGGAAAGGCTGTGCAATCCAAGTGTGGCAATCCGCAAGTGTAGTCCACAACCTGTAGCTGCGTCTATGGGGACCTGATGATGGCCATTTAGGGTAGGCTGTTCATTCTCAAACATTTAGGCAACTTGTAGGATCTTCCTTATGCGTTGCAAGTGTACAAAAAGTTCATTTGAAGTAGAGTAAAACTTTGATTTTGCAGTTTTAACTTAGACGACAAACATTGCAGAATAGCAATTGACAATAATGTCTGTGTGCCTATTTCAGTGCGTCTTTCTCTTACAAGCTTTTGCTTGTCATGTAACTTGCAACTCTCTAACCAAATATCAACACTGCGTTATCCCTTTATCTTCTATATTCTCGTAAGTTGAAATATGACATTTATTTATTATGTTTGGTAGGCTACTTGACAATGTAAATTATAAAGAAATTATAGGCTACATGTAAAAAGAGATATTTAAAACAGGCCTACTGAAAATGAACTAATAGAAAATAAAGAAGAGGAAAATAGCTAATATTTTTAAATGAACTTATAAAAACGAGACTTTTTATTTAGTTGTCCTGTTTTCATTTTCTTAACGTCAATGCCATTTATTTCTGCTATTAGTTAGACTTGATCAAACCCATAAATTACCTAAGTTCAATCACAGAACTGTGTCAACAAGCTTTTATTATAACAACCACCCGCAGATTTTGTATTAGTGTAAGAAATTAAGATGAAAATAAAATATGTAAATATGCTACTAAATGCAAATTCTGAGGCACCATGCAGCTTATTCTGCCATATCTGGCTTAAATGCACATGGGCAGCAGCCTCATCCGCTTAAACTGTTCATTAAGTTTGATGTCTTTTAAATGTCAACACCATTATGATTAATAACTGGAAAGCGTTATCTAATAGATGATGTCAGTGACTGTGAATGCACTTCCTATAACATGGCTAAGAGGAACTTATAGACACGTTGCTGAATACAGACTTCAGTTCGTACCAATAGTGTCTTGTTTTTTTTGTATTAGCCTACTAATGAGAAGCATACTCTAACCTACGTGAAGATACACACACCTGTGTGTGTGTCTGTCTGACAAACATACATGAGGAACACACAGACACATACACGCATGCACACGCACACACATATTGCTTGATGTTCTGTGCTCTGGTGGTTGATACTCAAATCCTGCAGTGTGACTGTTTGGTTCTGATCTAACATGCAGCCACTCAACTCTTTTTGCTGTAAGCAGATCAGTTTCCTCGTCGGGTTTATTAGTTTGCTGTAAAGAGTTTCCTCATTTTGATTCAGACAGAGAGGTGTGAGGCTCAGTCAACTTACACCAGGGTGAGAACCCCTCTGGCTGCTTAGCGCTAACGGACACTCACTTGTGCACACACACACACACACACTGCTGACACACAAACACACACTCACACATTATGCACATGCGCACGCACGCACGCGCACGCACGCGCACGCACGCACACACACACACACACACACACACACACACACACACACACACACACACACACACACACCTCTCACACCTCTTGCTGTCACATAGCACTTTGTCCACCCCACTCTCCTTCACCAAATCACCAGCGTCGCACGCTGACGTGAAGCCATCAGTGAAAAGACACACTTAGTGATAAGGACTTGTCACTTATTACTGTAGCCACACAGTCCAGCTTCTATAATTCCTGTAATGACCTCAGAGGAGATATAAGCGTTGCCTTTGAGTTCCTGTAAAGGCGCGATTTAGAAGAAATGAAGGCATCTCAACACAACAGTGAATGTAAACAAATACAAAACTGATCATATTTACAGATTGATTTTCAGCTGATAAGGAACAATGTCCCCAGAGCATCCAATTGCAGCATAATCATGTTTGAATATTGTGCATTATCCATCTTTAACATATTCAACAGCACATTATCAGTTAGGAAATTAACTCAAGCTGCCCGTTGTCTTTAACGTTTTATATATGCATAGGCCATGTTTATGCATGAGTGCATGTGGTGATGGCATGCTTATTTCTATACGCATGCATAGCATATGTGTGTGTATGTCACGCATGCTCGAGTGCGTGTGTGTGTCTCTGTGTGCGTGTGCATGCGTGTGTGTTTGTGTGCGTGCGTGTCAGTGAACAAACGTGTGTGTGTATTTATGCTGTGTGTGAGAATTTGGAATGTGCTATGCAAGTTAGGGAGTAAAAAGGTCCTTGATAAAACCAAATGAATTTGGCAGGCCCGCTTCATAAGACAGCGATTAGGGGATCCCGTCCAAACCAGAAGAAAGAGAAGAAACATAGCCTGGCTTTTCTTCTTCCTCCAAAGGCGCCTATTGATTATGTCTCTGTCTCCCCCAATAAAACTGTCAATGTCCACCAATATCAAGCGATGTGCGGAAATGACTAGCCTCCGTCGCTGGCAGATTGAAAGCAGCCCTGTTTAACAGTCCTGGGACAGAGGAAGGAAACATTATCCATTGAAGATGACAACCTGTATTTACTGGCTGTGAGTGAGTGCGAGATTGCACTTTCAAAGAGTGTGAATTAATTAGCGTTGATAGCCAAGTGGTACAACATCTTAGCATTTACCCGCCTTCTCAGGCCCACGATACAAGCTGTCGAACCGATGATTTCAAACACCATAAGGTGATTTGATGGTGAAATAATCATCTCCCTTTTGATAGTGAAGCTTGGGAAATTATTCACCGTCGTTTTTCATGAGCGGACGCGTTTTATTCGTCACACCACCACGTGCACTTTACAGTACGAGCCTATAGCATTAGGATACGTCGACGGGTGGCGGACGAGATGATATCTGCCTTTTTCTGAACAAAAACGATGACACGCTTGACGTGGTTATCACTAACATGATGCAATGATTCACCATCTTATAGAGAAAAGACAGAGAGAACATGATGAAACTCCACTGAAGCAACCCTGTACCTCCTCTCATCCAACCACCACTCCTGCACCTTAACGGATTTGAACAACCTACTTATCTCGTAAAGTAACTGTGATGTGTTCGCTCAGACCGTTTGCTATTCTATATTCCTGCACTCAATATGATCTTTTAATTCTCCTAGCAGCAGCAGAGTCTACTGGCTCCACTCTGGATGGGCTTTCTCCTGGCCTCAAGCTAAACGGACTACAGTATACGCTTGCCATGAATGACATCCTACTGATCACACTCATTCAAAAAGCTACCATACTTCAGAACTATTTCGACCAAACGAGTTGAACCGACGCCTCCCGACTCCGTTACATAAGTGCCGCCACTAAGGTCATATTTAGTCCCATGGCCTCTCGCTTTATTTTTTGTTAGTGCACGAAAAACCACCCTATTGTTGAGTTGATTTGCCTTTTTCCGCCCAGCTTTCTCTCTCTCTCCCTCTCTCCCTCCTTTTCAATTTTCTCCTTTTTTCAAGTGCCAATTTATTTAAACTCTTTCCCCCTTTTCTTCTTTCTCCTTCATTGATTTCCAAACCCCAGTCTTTGTATGCAGCTGGGGCCCAGCTGTGTGTCTGTGACTGCCTATTTGTGTGTGTGTGCGTGTACGGATCTGTGTGTGTGTGAGTGTGTGTGCGTGCGCGCGCGCGCGTATGTGTGTGTGTCTGTGTGTGTGTGTTTGTGTGTGTGTGGGTTTTTCTGGCACAGCGCAGCCACAGTGGGCAGAGCACACTGTACAAGAAAGACTTGAGCAGCGAAAAAGAGAAAGAGAGAGAGGGAATGGGGGGGGGGGGGGAGAGAGACATTGAAATAAAGAGAGTGACGCGGTTGTAATGTACAAAGTAGAGGAGGAGGGCCGTGCCTTTTGGACCAAGCCGACGAAGTATCCACGACGCGTGGGGAGAGCCGAGACAGCAATGAGGAGCCCAGGCACCAGAGTTTATTACCCGGACTCTTCAAGGGGCTCAACCCAGGCGTCAGAACCAGCGGGAGGGAGTGGAGGGGGGGAGAGGAGAGGAGAGGAGGATGACAGAGGTTGGGTAGTGATGGGGTTGACAGGGTTGGAGAGAGACAGCAAAAACAGTCCTTCAATGAGAAGACAAGAGATGGAGGGGTCGGTGGTGGTGGTAGTGGTGGAAGGGGGGGGAAGAGGAGACTTGGGTGACAGAACGTGGGATAATCCACTGCGAGCGTTTCCTCATTTGTTCCTCGACGTTCCCACACGGCTCCCAAGAAGTCACACGTTTCTCCCATCCCGGCTCTCGCGCCGTTTGATGCCAGACTCACAAAGCAGTTGATGGGGAATCCCTTGATTGAGTCCCTCTGACATCCTTCACATGTTTATTCAATTATCGCTCATCTGATGTTACAGATGGAGCCATCGCAGTCCCAACTCTGTTTTACTGGACGACGTGCTTTGCTGTGCGGCTGCCACAACGCCGCTCCGCCCCAGGAGAAATTATTTGGAAAATTGTACTGTACCATTCATGCATGTAATGTAGGGGGATTTCCTCAATGGCTGCCACTGCACACGTCACGTGACTAACTGGAGTGCAGCTTTGCTCCGAGCATTACAGCAAATCTTCTATTTCTGCATAGTGCAACATATAGATTTATTTTTTTAAAGGATGAGTTCACCCAAAAATGAAAATTCGGTCATTATCTACCCGCATGCCGATGGAAGGACGCGGGTGATATTTGTTATTCCACCAAACATCAATGGAGGGTCACAGTACTTTGTAGCATTCTCCTAAACTGAAGTGGATGGTGACCAACTTTCAAACATTAAAAAAAGGTTCCATACTGCTCATCTGGTGTAATCCAAGTCTCCACAATCCCTGAGATGCCAAATGGACTTGAAAAGACCTCATGTACACCTTGTTTTTAGCTGTAGCAGGCTACAGTATCCGGCCCCCCGACCTTCTTCCACCTTCTTGGAGCACCTGGCTACATGAAGGTTTAGGCTCAAAACAAGGGTGTAAATGATGTCTTTTCAAGTCAACCTGGCATCTCAGGGCTTGTTGAGACTTGGATTATGCCGGCTGAGCAGTCTCTCTTTAATGTCTGACAGTTGGTCACCATACACTTCAATTGTTTAGGAGCATTCTTCTGCGACAGTGTTTTGCTGTGAAACTCCACAAATGTTTTGTGGACTATAAAACATCACCTGCCCTTCCGTCGGCATGGAGGGTGAGTATAGTGACTGGATTTTCATTTTTGGGTGAACTTATTCTTTACCTTGAAGTCCATTTGGGCTAGCCACTCAAATCAATAATCTATCGTGTGTTTGAGCCCCCCGATAGTTGAAGGTCAAACCCAGCGTGGGAGTCAGGAACAGTTCAATGAAGCCACATGGTTTAGAATAGATCAGTGTGCAGGGTTGAGGAATAGATGGTGGAAACTTCTTCGTTCGAGAACCTTGAGAGCTTTTCTCACACAGATCACACTCCTTACATCTGAGAGATAACGCCAATAGCCACAGAGCTGATGAGGTGTGTGTGTGTGTGTGTGCGTGCACGTGCATGCATGCGTGTGTGTGTGTGTGTGTGCACGTGCATGTGTGTGTGTGTGTGTGTGTGTGTACATGCACGGCTGCACGTGCAGTTGTGCATGTAGGTGCGTGTGAGTATGTACTGTTCACACATTTAAGACCAACTGTATTTCCTGTGGCATCTCACTTATATAGGCACATGTGTTTTCACATTAAAAAGGCATGTATTTCATCTGATAGGAAATAGGCTTAGATAGATGAGTTCAAAATTCATCCCTTCTTATTCTCGACACATCACATTGGCTGGTGGTGCTGTTATTACTTCCTTTGTCGTTGGCAACACATGGCACCTTTGCGTCTATTCGTGGACGTGTCTGTTTTGCGCGGACAGACGTCACTTTTTGATGTGCTGCATGTGTCAGACAGAAGAAGCAGCCCGGCCGGCCTCTCTGCACACAATTTATAGATATGTGCTGTTTTATCACACCTCAAATTAAATATGGAAAGCCTACTTCAGCTGTCATGTATTACAAGCCCCAGATGGGTGGCAGAGAGAGAGAGAGGAGAAGCAGAGAGAGAGAGAGGAGAAGCAGAGAGAGAGAGAGAGAGAGAGAGAGAGGAGAAGCAGAGAGATAGAGAAAGAGAGAGGGAGAGAGAGAGAGCGAGAGAGGGAGGAGAAGCAGAGAGAGAGAGGAGAAGCAGAGAGAGAGAGAGAGAGAGAGAGGAGAAGCAGAGAGAGAGAGAAAGAGAGAGAGAGAGAGAGAGAGAGAGAGAGGAGAAACAGAGAGAGAGAGAGAGAGAGAGAGAGAGAGGAGAAACAGAGAGAGAGAGAGAGAGAGAGAGAGAGAGGGAGAGAGGAGAAGCAGAGAGAGAGAGAGAGAGGAGAAGCAGAGAGAGAGAGAGAGAGAGAGGAGAAGCAGAGAGAGAGAGAGAGAGAGAGAGAGGGAGAGGGAGGAGAAGCAGAGAGAGAGAGAGAGAGAGAGAGAGGAGAAGCAGAAGAGAGAGAGAGAGAGAGATAGAGAGGAGAAGCAGAAGAGAGAGAGAGAGAGAGAGGAGAAGCAGAGAGAGAGAGAGAGAGAGAGAGAGAGAGGAGAAGCAGAGAGAGAGAGAGAGAGAGAGAGGAGAGAGAGAGAGAGAGAGAGAGAGAGGGGAGAGCAGTCTGGCAGGCAGGCAGGCAGGCAGACTCACTCAAACGGGGCTTATTTGCTGAGAGTCAGCCAGTGTGTTTGCTAGCGATGGAGCGAGATGCAGCGGGGCAGCATGTTGTCGTGGGAGGAGCAGCTTGATATGCCGTGTGTGTGTGTGTGTGTGTGTGCATCACTATCAACAGACTGACAGACAGGAAGAGGAGGCCGGCGTTTGTTCCACATCTGCCATGATCACCTCAGAGGCCGCGCGCCGCCCGGTGAACACATCACACCTGCTGCACGAGAGAGAAGGCCAGCAGTGTCTGTGGTTTCCTCACTTTAGCTGTGCTCATCTGTGCCCTCTTTCTCTGCCTTGTCTGTACCTCTCTCGCTCTCTCTCTCTCTCTCTCTCTCTCTCTCTCTCTCTCTCTCTCTCTCTCTCTCTCGGTCGAAGTCCACTTCTTCTCTTTTCACTTGAATTTGTCTTTTAACCTTTATTTTTGGTCAACGAGCAGCCTTTAAGTCCCTCATCATCGTGCACAATTGTAAAAAGTAGAAGCAAATAGCGTCATGAGAAATAGAGAATATCTCTGAAACGACGAGTCCAAAAAGCGTCATATCGCCCGACTTAAATTGACAGTGGTTAATATAGTTCATGTGAAAAGACGTAGCTAGGTTTTTGTTTGTCACACCTGACAGTTTCGACTGCTGAACTTCCTGCAGCCTTCCTCACGAGATGTCACGTGATGATTGTGATGTTCTGAGTATGTATCTTCTAACCTTTATTTCTGGAGGGGGAGTCTCACTGAGAGCCTCTCCATCATCATCACATCCACACACACACATTCACCCCTGGAAGCTGACCAGTACAACCACAGTCTGATCTGTTGGCCACTGAGCAGCTCCCACTGGAGCGGTTGCGGGTTAAGGGCCTTGCTCAAGGGCACCTCAGTGGTGGTAATAAGGGAGGGGCAAGCGCTGCTTTTTTCACTTTCCGCACCCAGATTGATCTTGCCAGTCCTGGGAATTGAACCAACGACCTTCCGCTAAAACAAGCTCGCTTCTCTCTAACCTTTAGGCCACCACTGCCTCATAAACATTTTCCAGACAGACTTTGTCAGAACAATAGCGCAGCAACAGATGGATGCAGCTTGTAGTAAATACAGTTAAAAGTTAAAACTATATCATTTATAATATATGTGAATAAATCATAGTGTCTCTTTGACCATTAAAGCAGGGTGGGCTATCCCGCCGAGCTGACCTGCCCCCTCCTCCAATTCTATTGGCGGTGGTTTCACACTTCCACCGGCCCAGGTGAGGTCAAAGGTCAAAGAAAATGAAAAAAAGAAAGTTGGACTGAGCTGATGACAAGAACAGCATGAGAGAGCTCAGCCAGCCAACCCCTCTCTCTGGCAG
>NW_028152171.1:65000-75000 GCF_964638095.1 Poromitra crassiceps | reverse complement strand
AGTTCCAATACTTACTTGGTACTGGGTTATTTCAGTCAATACCCTGAGCCCCCGCAAATTCCAATGCAGACTCCGTTTAACCCATTGATACCTGATGCCGCATTTGCGTGTATATCCCTCATTTGTGTGTGTATCCCTTTAAGACCGCGAACCGCGTGACGCGGTCTTAAAGGGATACACACACAAATGCTGCATCAGGTATCAATGGGTTAACAAGGCCATACTTTTTCATACATGTAGCAATCATGCAAAAAAGTACTTTCCTGGCTTAAACAGACAGTTGTTGCCCTTCGAAACAGACTATTCGTGTTCTTGCGTAGTTTCCAATACCGAGGAGTTTTTGTCATGTCCGTGCCTGTCTTTTCAATTGAAAATGGCCGTTGTTGTTCTCCCACTTCCCAGCAGGGAAACAGCGCCCTCTCTGCTGTGGCTACAGGTGGAAACCCGTAATTACACATCTGGAAGAACAGACATTACAGGCTCTGGCATGACAAAAACGGCTCAGTATTGAAAACTACGCAACATTCAAGAACACAAATGTTCGATTCGATGGAAAACATGATGCTTAAGGCAAGTACTGTTGTTTTGTGATTGCTACATGTATGAAACATTAGGGTTAAATGGAGCCCGTAGTGGAATTTGCGGGTGCTCAGCTGAGACGCTGATTAGCAAATGAAGGCTCAGTTCTGGGGCTAATCCAGGCCTAGCCAGGAGACACCTGGAGGGTCCACTTCATTTTGGTCACTTTTTCATTTTTCTCCATCACACGTGTGACTTTCACTGCTCGTCATCTGCTCACTTTCCCTCCTCAACTTAGTCTGCAGTATGTCCCTCTTTCTCCCTCTCTTTCTCTCTCTCTTTCTCCCTCTCTTTCTCTCTCTCTTTCTCCCTCTCTTTCTCTCTCTTTTAGATCATTTCTTCCCGTGTATCTCCATCTCACCTCCTCTGCCTTGCTTCCCTTTTTACCTCCTCCTCCTCCTCCTCCTTTCTCTCTCTCTCTCCTTCCATCTCTCCGTGTTCTGCTCCTCCCAGCCTCCCTGGGCTCCCTGGGCCCTGCGCTGCCTGTCGCCATCCAGGCTCCCCCCTGAGCGCCTCCCCCTGTCCCACTGACGCCACACGCTGCTCCCATCCCCCGAAAACCACTTCAAACAGCCAGCGCCATCAAAGCCCCACGGTCGGCCAGTCAGCCAGCCAGCCAGCCAGCCAGCCAGCCAGCCAGCCAGCCAGGCAGCCAGCAAGTCAGCCAGCCAGCCAGCCAGCCTTCTGCTTCGACTTAAAATTACTCTGGTCCCAGTCGCAGGGCTGCTTTCCTCTTCTGATACACATCAAAGATCCTCTTAAACTCCCCAAGTTTGCTTTTTAAACCTTTCTTCTTGTTGAGTCTTTTTTTATATACATTATTCCACTGGTTGAGGTTTCACTCTCTCTCTCTCTCTCTCTCTCTCTCTCTCTCTCTCTCTCTCTCTCTCTCTCTCTCTCTCTCTCTTTCTCTCTCACACACACTCACACACTCACACACACACACACACACACACACACACACACACAGACACACACTCTCTCTCTCTCTCTCGCTCTCTCTCTCCCTCGCCATCATTTTTCTTCTCCAACTGGGCCGGTGTCAGTAATGACATGCACACACTCTCTCGTGTGGTTCTGCTGCCTTTGCAGTTTTCGCAGTGACTTTAATTAGTTGCTTTTTCAAGGCGTTGGCTAAGGCTTCACATGCACGCCGCACACACACACACACACACACACACACGCATGCATGCATGCGCGCACACACACACACATGCACACACTAATGTAGGCTACAACCTGCATCTAAAGAACACACAGAGGTGTGTAAGTTAATATGTAATATGCAAGAGAAAGATGGAGAGAGAGAGAGAGAGAGAGAGAGAGGGATGGACAAGAGGGACGGAGAGAGAGCACAGACAAGAGGGATGGTGAGAGAGCAGAGACAAGAGGGATGGAGAGAGAGCAGAGACAAGAGGGATGGAGAGAGTGCAGAGACAAGAGAGATGGAGAGAGAGCAGAGACAAGAGGGAGGGAGAGAAAGCAGAGACAAGAGGGATCGAGAGAAAGCAGAGACAAGAGGGATGGAGAGAGAGAGCACAGACAAGAGGGATGGAGAGAAAGCAGAGACAAGAGGGATGGAGAGAGAGAGCACAGACAAGAGGGATGGAGAGAAAGCAGAAACAAGAGGGATGGAGAGAAAGCAGAGACAAGAGGGATGGAGAGAAAGCAGAGACAAGAGGGATGGAGTGAGAGCAGAGACAAGAGGGATGATGAGAGAGAGCAGAGACAAGAGAGATGGAGAGAGAGCAGAGACAAGAGGGATGGAGAGAGAGCAGAGACAAGAGGGATGGAGAGAGAGAACAGAGACAAGAGGGATGGAGAGAGAGCAGAGACAAGAGGGATGATGAGAGAGCAGAGACAAGAGGGACAGAGAGAGAGCACAGACAAGAGGGATGGAGAGAGAGCAGAGACAAGAGGGATGGAGAGAAAGCAGAGACAAGAGGGAAGGAGAGAGTGCAGAGACAAGAGGGATGGAGAGATAGCAGAGATGAGGGATGGAGAGAAAGCAGAGACAAGAGGGAAGGAGAGAGTGCAGAGACAAGAGGGACGGAGAGAGAGCAGAGACGAGAGGGATGGAGAGAGAGCAGAGACGAGAGGGACGGAGAGAGAGCAGAGACGAGAGGGATGATGAGAGAGCAGAGACAAGAGGGATGATGAGAGAGCAGAGACAAGAGGGAAGGAGAGAAAGCAGAGACAAGAGGGATGGAGAGAAAGCAGAGACAAGAGGGAAGGAGAGAGAGCAGAGACAAGAGGGAAGGAGAGAGAGCAGAGACAAGAGGGAAGGAGAGAGAGCAGAGACAAGAGGGATGGAGAGAGAGCAGAGACAAGAGGGATGATGAGAGAGCAGAGACAAGAGGGATGGAGAGAGAGCAGAGACAAGAGGGATGGAGAGATAGCAGAGACAAGAGGGACGGAGAGAGAGCAGAGACGAGAGGGACAGAGAGAGAGCAGAGACAAGAGGGATGGAGAGAGAGCAGAGACAAGAGGGATGATGAGAGAGAACAGAGACAAGAGGGACAGAGAGAGAACAGAGACAAGAGGGACGGAGAGAGAGCAGAGACGAGAGGGACAGAGAGAGAGCAGAGACGAGAGGGACAGAGAGAGAGCAGAGACAAGAGGGAAGGAGAGAGAGCAGAGACAAGAGGGATGGAGAGAGAGCAGAGACAAGAGGGATGATGAGAGAGAACAGAGACAAGAGGGACAGAGAGAGAACAGAGACAAGAGGGACGGAGAGAGAGCAGAGACGAGAGGGACAGAGAGAGAGCAGAGACAAGAGGGACAGAGAGAGAGCAGAAACAAGAGGGAAGGAGAGAGAACAGAGACAAGAGGGATGGAGAGAGAGCAGAAACAAGAGGGAAGGAGAGAGAACAGAGACAAGAGGGACAGAGAGAGAACAGAGACAAGAGGGACGGAGAGAGAGCAGAGACGAGAGGGACAGAGAGAGAGCAGAGACGAGAGGGACAGAGAGAGAGCAGAGACAAGAGGGAAGGAGAGAGAGCAGAGACGAGAGGGACAGAGAGAGAGCAGAGACAAGAGGGAAGGAGAGAGAGCAGAGACGAGAGGGACAGAGAGAGAGCAGAAACAAGAGGGAAGGAGAGAGAACAGAGACAAGAGGGACAGAGAGAGAACAGAGACAAGAGGGACGGAGAGAGAGCAGAGACGAGAGGGACAGAGAGAGAGCAGAGACGAGAGGGACAGAGAGAGAGCAGAGACAAGAGGGAAGGAGAGAGAGCAGAGACGAGAGGGACAGAGAGAGAGCAGAGACAAGAGGGAAGGAGAGAGAGCAGAGACGAGAGGGACAGAGAGAGAGCAGAGACAAGAGGGAAGGAGAGAGAGAACAGAGACAAGAGAACGGAGAGAGAGCAGAGATAAGAGGGAAGGAGAGAGAGAACAGAGACAAGAGGGAAGGAGAGAGAGAACGGAGAGAGAGCAGAGATAAGAGGGAAGGAGAGAGAGAACAGAGACAAGAGGGCCAGAGAGAGAGCAGAGACAAGAGAACGGAGAGAGAGCAGAGATAAGAGGGATGGAGAGAGAGAGCAGAGACAAGAGGGATGATGAGAGAGAGCAGAGACAAGAGGGATGATGAGAGAGCAGAGACAAGAGGGATGGAGAGAGAGCAGAGACAAGAGAGATGGAGAGAGAGCAGAGACAAGAGGGATGGAGAGGGAGCAGAGACAAGAGGGATGGAGAGAGAGCAGAGATAAGAGGGAGGGAGAGAGAGCAGAGACAAGAGAGATGGAGAGAGAGAGCAGAGATGAGAGGGACAGAGAGAGAGCAGAGACAAGAGAGATGGAGAGAGAGCAGAGACAAGAGGGATGGAGAGAGAGAGCAGAGACAAGAGGGATGGAGAGAAAGCAGAGATAAGAGGGAGGGAGAGAGAGCAGAGACAAGAGAGATGGAGAGAGAGAGCAGAGATAAGAGGGACAGAGAGAGAGCAGTGGCAGGATGACACATTAGAAAGGCATCTCTTCCATGTTTGACATCTTCAGAGAGGTCACATGTGGTCACTTGAAATGCTTGGCTTTATCATCAGCTTTCGGGTGGAGTGAAACATGCATGTAATGTCAACGTGCACCAGAGGATGGCGCCCCATCTGTATGTTAAGCAGGCAGTAACTGACTGTCACACGTCTCATAGAGAGGCTGTGTTTTCAAAACCAATTTTATTGGATGAAATCAAAGCGTACGATTAGGTTGGTACAGATACATTGTCCCTCTTTCTTTTGTTAACCTCCTTGTGAATCACTGCTGAGCCCAGTGGCAGTGGATCATTGTCATTAAGCGTAATTTCATTATGTGAATCCTATTAGATAACAGAGACATTTCTCTCTGCTGAAAGTAATTGTCAGTTTGTCATTTTTTTACTGAGTTAAGAATGATTATGATTGTTTATTGACAATGCTGTAGCTACGTAGGAGCGTTTTCCTTATCATTGGCTGTCTGTTGTTTTTTCAGTGGTTCTCAAAGTGGGGACCGGGGACCCCAGGGGTCCTTGAAGGGGTTCTGGGGGGTCCACAGCAAAAAGGAGGATAATGTATTTTCACTATAAATCTATTGCTAAGAATCTGTGACTATTTTGGTCGTGGGTTTCATACACTTTTTGTAATAAAACATCTAAAAGCAAAAATCTTATCAGATGTGGGATCCTGGGACAGAATCGTATCAAATAGGAGGTCCATGGTCTAATTTGTTTCAGTTTAGGGGTCCTTGACGTGAAAATGTTTGAGAACCACTGTTTTAGATCTTAGTGTGGCTTCCTCAGAACTCTCTGTTTTCTTTAGGAATTCCAGCATCTTTTGTTTTATATTTGCTTTTGAGAGCTTGGATTATGACTTTTTGGGCAATGTCCCTTTCAATCACACCACACACACCACACTAAACACCTCTAGAGGATCTCATAAAGATGTTTGAAGTAGACAAAAATCAGTTGGATACCAGGCATATTTGTTTCACCCTCAAAGTAAATCACCCATAGAGAGTCACAGAAAGTCGCAGCTCAAGTTGAACTCACCCGGTCCCACATTTTTATAGCCGTTAAGCTCAAAGAGAAGTTTTATTTAGAGTGTACTCCTATTAAAAAACTTCAGAACCTTTTGTGTTCTCTCGGAGAATGTTTTAATATTCAAAAGGAGCCACTATTGTGCGGTTTTCTTGCGCCGACGTGCAAAATAAAGAGCCACATCAGAAAGCTGGAACGGTCCCCGAGCATTTTCATGTGTCGAGAAAAAAGAGGGAAAACAAATTTGGAGGGGGGAGACGGGGGGGAGACAGGGGGGGAGACGGGGGTATTTATAGAGTGGTGTGAGAGTCTTTTGCAATGACAGGAGTCTAATGAAGTGGAGTTTGCTTTTTGATTCACAGTGCGGTGAGTGCGTGGGTCCCTCTGTGACCGTTACTGCATTCCTGCCCCCGCCCGATGCCTCGCTCGCTCGCTACACGGAAACCAGCTCGTCGGGCCACAGGGGGAGGCGGAGGGCAAAACTCAAAATAACGTGTTCCTCTAACCGAGCTAACCTTTCTCACCAGCATCACGCCTATGTACGGCTCAGCAGATGCACGGATGGCAGGAGACCTACGTAGGCGAGTGTAGCCTATGCAGCACATGTTCCAGTGGATCGCTTTTGCATGTGTATGAAACCCATGGCCAAACATACTCATACATTCTGTCATTGGGTTAGTTATGGATGGTATTATAGTCCAAATCAATTATTCAGTTTTTTCCTGGGGACCCCCCTGGGACCCCCCCGAGGACCCCTGGGGGTCCCCAGACACCTCTTTGATAACTACTGGTGTATACACGCTCAAACACAGATACTACTGTACCTTACTGACTCACCAATAGTAACACATTGACCTACATGACTATCAAATACTGTGGTAGATGAGTCACAATGGTAAATAATGCAACTAAAACCATCATGACATCAGAGGGAAATTCAGCATGACGTTCAATGGTGCAAGACATTTTGCTCATTCGTATTTGATCTGGTAGGGTTGGTGGAAATTGTATTTGGCATATTGAGGCTGTACTGAGCACAGCAGTAACACGGATGAAGAGACACTGAATTGAATGAGACGAGAGGTAGGCTAAGTTGTCACGATGTTACATTTGAGTTTGATAAATTGTGTACATTTTGTATTACGTTTTTGTTATTTTGCATTGCCTTAGAGCAGTGGTTCTCAAAGTGGGGGTCCGGGGACCCCCAGGGGTCCTTGAGCGTGTTTTACAGGGGGTTCCCAGCGAAAAGGGGAACCATTTATTTTCAATATAATTCCATCCTTTAGTAACACAATGACAGAATGTGTGGCTATTTGGACATGGGTTTCATGCACTTTCTGTAATAAAACATGTCAAAGCGAAACAATATTGCATCAGAAGCGGGACCCTGCGACAAAATCTTATCAAATGGGGATCCATGGTCTAATTTGTGGCCCATCAAGTATACTGCGCTTGCACCTTCTGACAGTAGAATAGGTTAAATGAAAATGTATTTTAACACCTTTTTCTGCAGCTGTGTGCAGCCACATCATCTATCTGTCTTTTTGGTAAAGGCTGGTGTGATATAAGGTAGTTTTGTTATATAATGTCATTGTGGTGGTCTACGTCTACAGGACAGGTCCATGGTGTCATATAAGGTAGTTTAGTTATAACGTCATTGTGGTGGTCTACGTCTACAGGACAGGTTTGTTATAAGTCATTGTGGTGGTCTACGTCTACAGGACAGGTTTGTTATAACGTCATTGTGGTGGTCTACGTCTACAGGACAGCTTTGTTATAAGTCATTGTGGTGGTCTACGTCTACAGGACAGGTTTGTTATAAGTCATTGTGGTGGTCTACATCTACAGGACAGGTTTGTTATTAGGGCTGGGCAATATAATCGATACGGCAATATATCGCGATATTTTATTTCCCAATACTGTATCGATACTTGGACGCCAAGTATCGCGATATAAAAAAATAAAAAATAAAAAATTGCAGGCCATGCCATGCCAGGCCTCTGCATCTGGTGATTCCCACCCCTAATCGATACTGTATCGATATTTCCCATATCGATGCGTTCAGTAACACTCAACACTCAGTAGTTTTGACTAAATTTGTCCACTAACTTATCAGTATAAAGTGATGTACATATTATTACACTACCTGGGTGGTACACAGTGTGTTGTATCTTTAGCTCTACTATTTAATTTTGGGTAAATTCTGTAGAATATCGCAATATATATCGCAATATGTATCGCATCGCAATATATCGTGATACAATCGTATCGTTGATTGATTGATTGATTGAAACGATTTATTTCAAACAGTTAAAACAATACATAAAGTGAAAAAAACAGTAAACATAACTAGTCTAATAGACTTCATCAAAAGGAAAATACGTAAACTCAAACATAAAAAAGGCGAACTGTTTGTGTCATTGTGGTGGTCTACATCTAGAACCGGTTTGTTATATGTCATTGTGGTGGTCTACGTCTACAGGACAGGTTTGTTATAAGTCATTGTGGTGGTCTACATCTAGAACAGGTTTGTTATATGTCATTGTGGTGGTCTACGTCTACAGGACAGGTACAGGGTGGTGGCACACGTGCAGTGCAGCAGCAGACAGGAAACCTCTAAGGAAGAGGACAGGAACCACAAAGCAGCTCTGCACACCTCTTCGCTCACACCTTGCCTCCGTTGTGCAAAGATGACAAACTGATTGTCGCATTTTTCTTGTACAAATTAACGATTGTATCTGGCAAGCGACACGCAGTCACAAGTCAAAGTATGTGGGCAGCGAGTTCATGTAGGTATTTTAATGTGTTGTCATTGCTGTCGTGTTCATTTCGTGATGGGGAAACACATACTACACGGTAGATAATTGAACAAAAAAAAAAAACATGTCCCCTTGCTTACTGACTAAGCTCTTCCAAGTGTCATAAGCAAAACTTATAAACCAATCAATTTCTTACAGTATAGCTTAAGATGTGCTTGTTGCAGTTGATAAACAATCACTACAATGATGCACACGGGACCTCTAGGTGCTTTTGGGGCCAACTGACTTGCAGGTATACTGGCACCAATATCATCTGCTTATGCTGTACCTTAGCAATGCAAAGTTCCCAGTCTGTTCACCGTGGAGACTGTCAAGCTAACGTGGCCAACATCATATTATAGGCTGCAAACAAAACACCAAAATAGATGTTTAGAATGGGTCTCGACACCGCAATCTATGAATACATGGGTCTGGTGGAACTCTGAGGGGGGATGAGAGTAGCCTATATACGCCGTGAGGGTGCGTTCACAGTATGTACGTCTCTGCTGTTCACTATACGCTGTGAGTGTGCGTTCACACCATGTGTATGCACGTCTCTGCTGTTCAGCATACTGCACCTCCCATGTTTCAGCGTTTTCTCGCTGCCACTCAAACACACTTGTATAGGCAGACACCTTTTGAACCTGTTGAACCTGGTCTCTAGACCAGTGGTTCTCAAAGTGGGGTCCGGGGACCCCCGCGTGTCCTTGAGGGGGTTCCAGGGGGTACCCAGCAAATTTATTTTCACTATAATTCCATCCATATTAAGTAACACAATGACAGAATGAATGTATGCCTGTTTTGCTCATGGGTTTCAGACACTTTATGTAATAATACATCTAAAAGTAAAAAATCTTATCAGATGGGGGACCCTGGCACAAAGTCTTATCAGATGGGGGTCCGCGGTCTAATTTGTGTCAGTTTAGGGGTACTTGATGTGGAAAAAGTCAGACTCGGGGACCCTTCTCCTGTCCACGTTCACTCTCTGGCTCACACATGCTGCTGGAGTGTCGCCTACATGTTGTGGTTTTAGCACTATCTCACACTACCATGTCAGCTCAGCAGGCAGAATGAATTGTACCGATATGACAATACACAGTCCAATATGATATATATACATGGTTACAACTGACACAAAAGCAGAGGTGTGCAGTGCACATGCAAATGGTGCAAAATATGAGTAGGAGGAGATAGACAGATGTAAAAAAAAAAGAGAGAAAAATGTCAGGGTGTGAAGCTGAAGATAAAGATACCAGCCAGGTCATTCTGCACTCAGTTAAGTGGATTAGCTCGCCCTGCGACATATGAACTGTAAGTCACAGCTTTTATGTTTGCTTGATGATTTTTGCTGTAAATTATTGCAACTTGTTTGACTGTTGGGCTTATCTGACGCTGTTCTGTAGTTCATTGTTTAGTGGTCTGATGTGACGTGTAGATAGAGACTAACTGACGAATAACACCGATGATATCAATCTATTTTCAGATGCCTGGGCCCTTCTTAGAATTTGAAACACTATAGATCTTAGCGTCTTAAAGGCCACAGATCTTAGCGTCTTAAAGGCCATGCTTTGATTCACTCGGGGCTGAAATCTCACTGTGAGAGCTGCTGCTACATATGTGAG
>NW_028152171.1:0-60000 GCF_964638095.1 Poromitra crassiceps | reverse complement strand
CTGACTAAAAGGAAGCAATAAAAGAAGTAGGTCGTAATTTCTTTAACTATGGATCGGGATCCAAAAGAGATCATACGCCTCTTTCTGGTGGGTCCCCCAGATAACAAGCACAGCAATATATTTTCGGTAGCCTCAGGGAGAAGGACTGCGTTTCTGATTGGTATCCCAGGCTGAAAAAAGTTTAAGACCCACTTGACTTGTTTCTGGCAGACAGGACATCGCTCTCCCTTATGCGAAAAATACTGTATAAGTCACTGCCTGAGATGGAGATAGACAGAGAGAGAGAGATAGAGACAGACAGACAGAGAGACAGACAGACAGACAGATTAAAAGGACATTACTGCAATGTTTGACTTCAACACGTTATTGTTGTCAAGCCATCAGAAAGAGTCCCCAGAGGGAGCGAGCGATCGACGTTGTCAAGCGTGATGCAGCACAGCTTCAGTTAGCGCTCTCTGGATATGACTCATGTTCTTCCCACGCATGCACACTATAGCCGCCATGCAAAATAGCAGCCCTCTTTTCTAACTGTGTGCTATTTTGTGTTCAGTGTCTTCCAACAAATTACACCCTCATAAAACGGATACACATTGCGTGAATTCATCATTCTTACGTAAAAAACTCCTTTGTACCTTGACACACGACATACATATCACGCAAAACATGCACAATTACACACACACAAACACTCCCTCTCGCACACACACACATACTGGCACTCCCAAACCTCCTGCGCTGTTCAAAGATCTAGTGGTCCTCCTCAAATAAAAGACTTTTGGAAGAATGCGCTCTCTATCCAAATAAATAAATCAATGGCCCCGATAATGAAAGCCATCCCGGCGCCGTGCTGCTTTAATGACGGCCCGTATAGGCCCAGTGTCACTCACTGTCACGGGAGAGAAAATTAGAGCCAATTTGATGCTAATCTGGACCAGATTGCTGTCTTCTTTTTGGGCCCGGTGGTACCGTATGGTATGTCCTATCTACCATCATCCCAGGAAACTCCTCCTGCAGGGCAGAGAGGTCGACCTCAACAACATCATATAACATATCCTAGCTGCCCTGAATAGGAAGAGGATTTGATGAGCAATTTCATCCCCTATGAAAGCAAGTCATTCCTCCCTGCCAGGCCAGAGCAGCAGAGCACCGCATGGAGGAGCAGATGCTCCAGTCAGTGATAGCCTCTGGGGTCCATCAGTGTTTTGCATTGTGTGCCTTTTCACCAGGTCGCAGTCCAAGCTGGCCTGGGAGAAGTACACACAAACTGCCGATGCGAAAGGAGACGCATGTTGCTCAAACATTCCGAGATTAGCTAAAATGAATTAAGTGTTGTTTTTTATATTCGGCTGATCATCTACAGTGAGTGAGAATAATCAGTGTAAACTGTACGGCTCACACAGACAGGTCAGAGGTCAGGCACTGTACAGGTCAGTAGGTGTGTGTTTGTGACACAGACAGGTCAGGCACTGTACAGGTCAGTAGGTGTGTGTTTGTGACACAGACAGGTCAGGCACTGTACAGGTCAGTAGGTGTGTGTTTGTGACACAGACAGGTCAGGCACTGTACAGGTCAGTAGGTGTGTGTTTGTGATTGCGGGAGGTCCCCTGACCCCTGACCCCCCAGTCCCCCCTCCCACCCTGCAGCAGCACGGGGTCCCCCTTTGCCCTTCCAGTAACAGCTGTGTGGTCATAACAGAAAGGTTACATACTGTCATTGACCCATGTTTTACAGTGATTGTGTGTGTGTGTGTGTGTGTGTGTGTGTGTGTGTGTGTGTGTGTGTGTGTGTGTGTGTGTGTGTGTGTGTGTGTGTGTTCATTGGTTCAGTGGGACTGATATTAAATGTGGGGCTTCACGATGTGGCCTTGACCAGGAGGATGATTCATTTCATACCACTATCACTATTAAAGGAACACTCTGCCCATTTTCAACCAGCTTTGTATCATTAGAACATCAGTAGTATATCAGAAAACTGTAAACTGTTTTGAAGTCTGTCATTTAAGTTGACAGTTATTGAGTGTTAAAGTGTGGACCAGTGACATCACTGGTCCACACTAACTCAAATTAATAACTCATTAACTCAAATCAACTCTCAATAACTGTCAAACTAGATGAATGACTTCAAAACCGTCATCTAGTTTGACAGTTATTGAGAGTTGATTTGAGTTAATGAGTTATTAATTTGAGTTAGTGTGGACCAGTGATGTCACTGGTCCACACTTTAACACTCAATAACTGTCAAATTAAATGACAGACTTCAAAACAGTTTTCTGATATACTACTGATGTTCTAATGATACAAAGCTGGTTGAAAATGGGCGGAGTGTTCCTTTAACATATTAGCTTGATGTTCATTTCTTTAAAGCCGTGTTCTATGATTATTCTGAATTGTCTTTCTCACCTGTTTCTTATTGACATCTATGTTTCATCATTTTATGCCTGATGTTACCTGTTGCTTTCATGCACATTAAATCATAATTTGTGTGTTTGTCTGTGTGAGTGTGTTGGGCAGTGCAAAATACAAAAATGTAATACAAAATGTACACAATTTATAAAACTCAAATTGAACGTCACGATAACCTAGCCTACCTATCTCTCGTCTCATTCACTGTCTCTTTGTCTGTGTCTACTAACCACTAAGGAAGGATGTAGTCGACTGGGACTGTGCGAGTTCACGGAGGAGGGTCGGGGGGGGGGGGGGGGGGGGGGGGGGTCTCTGTCTTTAAACCTCTGAGTGTTATTTTGACTGTTTGATGGCATACATGTTGTTGTGTTTAATGAGCTGTGAAACGTCATTTTCACAACAACGCAAAACGAATGATTGACCCAAACTATCTATGTAGGCACAGAGTACATGCTCTCCCTTAACGACACGCTTGGCTTTCTGTCGTGATATTTCAAAGACATTGGCACGGAGTCTATTTGTGTTCTTAAAGGGTCATTATTTGGTTGTGATTAGATATTGCCAATCAGCGAGAGGAAAACAGAGAGAGAGTCCTCAAAAACGCCTGGGAAATAAGAGCCTACAGCTGAAATCCCAGGCATGTGTTTGCGATTGTCATTTATTGTCTTTGCCATGGGAAAAAGTAGTGTGCCTTTCCAACTCTGCTGCAGTCTCTGGGCACAGAAGGGTACAACGGGCCCGCTTTTAACTTTTAGCAATATGTTATTTATCATTCCTTTGACTCAGACTGCTACCCTGATCCCCTTGCCTCGCTGTCACAAATGAATCGCACATGAAACACAGTTATGTGCACTGATAGAGCGCTGCAAACATCTGATGCTTCAACACTCAGCTTACTCATCATCATGATGTAGGCTGTGAGTGAAGAGCAACTGCATGGGTAAACGGTTTTAGTTCAACGTTACATTGTATTTGCATGAAGATGGCATTATGGTAATATGAGTTTCATTACAAAATGAAAAATCCTCCGTTTGACAAGAAGCAACACCTACACAAAACGATCAATGACACAATTACAGTAAAACAAGCTGTGGGTAGCGGAATTAACACTTTTATTGACCAGATACTCTATATCATTAAAATAAATTAGTGATTTGAGTGACTTCATTTAATAATGATCCCCCCCCCCCCTATATAGGCTAGAGCTTTGGTTTTGGTCCCTGTGCTTTGAAGGCAAAAGAAAGAAATGACAAATGACATTGAAATTAAGCAGAAACTGCAAATGATAATTGTGGTTATTTTTATTTCTGAAGCTCTATGTTGTGTAGAAAAAATATTGCAGAATTTCTGAAATATCGTAATTTCTGGTAGTGACCCTTGTTTTTTCGGTTCTGGATCTACTCTGCGCAGTTGTGTAGGTTGTAAGCTGAACACATCTGCCTTGTATTGATCATAATCCGCAGATCAACCCACACAAAGCCATATGAAATATCTCTTGATAAGAAACACATTGAACAACTTCACATGAAGACTATTTCATTCCCGTCGCTTACAAGGCAAACGGGATACTGCAGCAACACGGAAAATTGAGCACAAACAAATAATTATGCAGTTCAGTTGTTCTTGTTTTGGACTTCAAACATCACGCAAAGGAATATTCCAGAATTTATGAAACTTTTTACGTTTTGTGGGGTGGCGTTTTCACCCTGCTTTGGTTTCAGTTCCTAACATTGTTTCTGTAATCGTGCAGGTTATTCGCTGGCTTGTATTGGTCATACTCACTGTAGCTCCACCAACACAAAGCCATATGAAATATCAACTGATAAGAAACACATGTTCATTCCATTCTGAATCATAGTAAAAAAAAAAAAAAGATTTTACATGACAAAATAATAATTGGCATCTCATACTAAATATAGATTAAAGACACATGTCCCTGACATTTGATTTTAAACTGTGTTGTTATTTGAAATACAGCGCAGCATCATTATATTCCTAATAAACATAACGCTATATTGCATTTAAAGATGACTGGTCTTGTATAACCTAATATAACCTTTTCGCCTGTCTGTCTGTTTCTCTCTCTCTCTCTCTTTCCCTCCCACAGTGGACACTGAGCGAGTGAGTTCGCTGGGATCAGAGGGGGAGGATGAGGTGGGCCTGTGGTGCCTGGAGCCCCAGGACTGCCAGGAGAGCCTGGACAAGACGAGCCTGACTCCCAGCGAGGGGACCGAGGAGCCGGGCAGCCCCGCTCGGCCCACCCGGCCGCACAGCCTCAGCCCCGGGGGCAGGCAGCACCCCTGGGTGCAGGCCGAGGAGGGAGACGGTGCTGTCACTGCCGCCGCCGCAGACAGGGAAGACCAGGAGCCAATGAGGATGTACAGTAAGTGATTAAAGATTCAAGATTCAAGATTTTTATTGTCACTCCATAGTACAAGTATCACGTGTGAAATTCTTGTGCTGTAGGCTCCGTTACAACATAGTGCAAAAAATAAAAGATATATAAATAAAAAAACAAGAGGCAACAAGCAATAAAGCAGTAAGACACGCCACAGACAGTGGCGTATTCACTGCCCATAGTGCAAATGGCATGAACATACTTTAAACATAATTAAACATAATAACATTCTGTTAGGTGCAAATAGCGTATACCTAATTAAACATACTATTGAACATTAGTCATACATAATGGTAGCATCTACAGTGCGGTACAGTGCGGCTACTACACTATTTGTATATGTTAAGGAGTCTCGTGGCCTGCGAGAAGAAACTGTCCCTCAAGCGATTTGTGCGTGCTCTTGGGACCCTGTATCTCCTCCCTGAGGGTAGCAGGGAGAACAGACTGTTGTGGGGGTGGTTTGTGTCTTTGATGATCTTCACTTCAAGTGACATCCTTATCAAGTATAGGTGAAACGGTATGGTGGACCTAGACCTCATTTACACCTGGCGTTCAAATGTGATCTATATGCGGACATGTTGTTATCCGCATAATAAATGATTACCTTTGCGATGACAGCTGGTATTTTAAATGCGTCCTCGTTATCCTCATTGAGATCAGATCTCACATAGGCTAAGAGGAGATGTGTTCAATGTTGCCCAAGGCAGACCTGAAAAAGAAATAGCAGTGTTACAGTAAATGTTACATGTTAAAATGTTAAATAAACCTTATGTACATGTAATGGTAGGATAAAAAAAAATCACTTTAGGCACCAAGCTTTTGCTCCCCCCGTCCCCATGATGATGGCGGAAGTAGCTCGTGAGTGTCTTGTTTTCGTCCTATCTCTGTACATGAATCTGGAGTGAGACATCACAAATCACATCTCCTATCTTTGGGATGCGAGCACGTTGTATGGACTGCGTTTACACCTACCTAAGATCCAAACACCAATGTGAGCCAGACTACCTCCAGATGTGGTCGGGCAGATCTGATCACCACACGTTTACACCTTGCATTAACGCACGTTTTTCCTCATTTCGATAATGATCCGGATACAGAATGCATTTTAATTCCACATGTAAATGGGATCTTAGGTGACCCATTGTTCTGAACCGTTATTTCTCTATCTGGATCTGGAGAAGGCCCTAACGCAACAGCACCCTCCTTTTCTTTAACAGTCATATAGTATGGTGCAGACAGACTTGTTTGGGAACGTATGCTTAATCAGATTGACTTTGTTTTTCTGATGCAAGACCCTTCCAGTCTCCTGATGCTTCTCAAAGCCCTGCAGATACACCTTTTTATCAGCTCCTTGTAAAAACGGTGCCATTCCTATACAAGCCATTCCTTCTTCTCTCTCTCTTTTTTTTGCTCTCCTCTTTGAAAAGGCTGCCTTCTGAAAGCATGACAAAAGAACTCATCCCACACAATGTCACAATATTTCCACGCATCAAAGGAGGTGACGTTACGGTACTGAAATCAGTGCTGCACGACGCGCGGCTCTCCCTTTTATTTAGGCGAGATCAAAGGCTCACGTGGCTTCGCCTACTAACAATCACTTAGCTCTCTCGCCTCGTGTGATCTGGCCTCGCCTGATGAAGGCGCAGCGGAGTTTTTACAACGCTCGACCGCAACCGGCTCTTCCCTTCACCACATAAAAAACAGCTCCAAATATGCCAACATCTGCAAACATTTGACAAATCTTCCTCAAAGTCGCTGCGCCGTAAGCAAAGCTGACTGGCCCGAGTCTCTCTTCTTCACGTACGTCTGTGGCTTTTTCCTTTCGCCCTGCCTGCCCGTCGCTGCACTCGAGGGCACGAAGACCCCCAAAAAGAAATCTGAAAAATCTAGTTTAAGCTCGGGCCAACTGGTTGCCAGAATTGTTTTTATCTCAACTATTTTTTTATTTTTTTTAAATCTGTCAGTCCTTCAACAATTTAGTTGCATTATTTTATTTTCAGTTGCACACTGTGACATTTTACGATTTGTACGCACACCTCCCACACACACACTGTGTCACACACACACACGCACACACACACACACACACACACACACACACACACGCACACGCACACACACACGCACGCACGCACGCACGCACGCACACACACACACACACACACACACACACACACACACACACACACACACACATACTGTACACACACAAATATGCACGCACGCACACACAAACACAGAGAGAGACACTTTAGAAATAGAAGTTTTTAATTTGAAATAATAGTATGCGGCCATAATTTAACATAAGCAATGACTCAGCCCCATTGGCAGGCTCATTGAAAAACCAATACACACACCGCTTTTAGAAAAAGTCACACAGCAACGACATGTAACAATCTGGTAGCAATACTGATATTTTCCCGATACTAACACTAAACAAAACAAAACCCCAATTGTTTTATTTATTAAAATTACATACAACAACAGCTTCATGTGCAGACTTACAGTAGCTACAGTGTGGATAAACATACCGTCATTAAATTGGACACAGCAGGTTCCAAATTGTTTGATATTTAAATGTCTCTATAACTATCTTTGTCTCTGCTCCTGCAGGTAAGAACTTGGACTCTCAGAGTGCCTTGGAGGACCTGGCCCACTATGAGTTCCTGGCCCAGCTGAGAAAGGCCTCGAACTCAGCCAGCCTCCTGGAGCACCTGGGTCACAACGGCACTACAGCCATGTACCATCCCAGCAGGCACGATGAGCTGCCCCCTGCCATGTGGTCGCCCGGGGCACAGCACCGCTCACCTGACGCAGCAGGTAGGCCCACCTGGGGCTGCAATGCTATTCAGAAAATAACATTAAAGTCACAATATGCAACAAAAAGCAATGCGTTGCAGACCCGTGTGTTCGATGCACATTTTAGCTTCAGTTCTTTTGATTCGGATACTGCTTTCTGCCATTGTTGTTGTTGTTGTTGCTGTGACTTCCATGCTCCTGTCCTGATAGCCTCCAGCTCACTGACCCACACATGTCATATGCGCTGATAATTGTCTAGAATATCACTGAAAAGCCAATTTCATGCCAACAGGATGATTATAATGTATACAATAGCCTATTCATTTAGTGTTATTTGAATATCAAATTCATTGTATATTGTCGCTTTAAGTTGCAAAAAGGCTAAATGAGCTGCTCAGCCCCAAGCCTATATAGTACAATGTGCACATCATATTCTACGTCTGACTCTTCATGTTAATGTCAACCTAAATTAAATTTTATTTTTTGGGGTTGTTAGTCATGGAGGGCTACAATATGGCTCCTAATGCCTGCTGGGTAATGTGGTCATTGTAAAAGGCATGACACAGCAAAAAGGAAAACAAAAGTTACACTCCATCAGCTTCGTGACATTTATTAAACCACCAACGTTTCGGCACAGAACTTTCTTCAGGGTCTAAAAAAACGCATGTCACAGAGTTCACTCATATACTGCCCAACATGTAGCTGTTTTCAGCTTTTTCTGAAATATACCAAGTTTATATATTTAAAAAAAAGTGGGCCATAAAGTTAAGTCATATAAAGTTAATAAAAGTTTGTTTTTTTATGATTTTCTTTTGTTAGATGAATGAGCTAATTGCAGTCTGTTTGGATTGTTAACTCTCTCTCTCTCTGCAGCAGATGCCCTCGCGCTGAGCCCGGACGCAATGAGGAGCCAGCAGGCCTGTCCGTTCTGCCACAGGACGTACCAGCGCGGAGCCTCTCTGAGGGAGCACATCAAGTACTGTCAGGAGAGGGAAGGGGGCCACATGGTCTGCCCGCTCTGTGGATACACTGCCACCTATAGGGAACAGATGGAAAGGCACCTGGCGCTTCACAACCAACTGCAGGACAAGGTGAGATATACACAGAAAGTAGGACTATAAAATAAACTATAGACTACAGACTATAAAAATGGGACCCATTTGCCTCCCTGCTTGGCACTCAGCATCAAAGGGTTGGAATTGGGGGGTTAGATCACCATATGATTCCCGAGCGCGGTGCACGCTGCCGCTCACCGCTCCCCCAGGGGATGGGTCAAATGCGGAGAACAAATTTCGCACACTCAGGTGTGTGACAATCAGTGGGACTTTACCTTTACCTTTACCTTTAGGAGAAGCCTGAATGAAAAACTGCCACAACCAGTTTTTCAGTCATGTTTAGATTTGATGTCTAAAGTTGATTTAAATGTCAAAAATGTATATAGTGTACTGCACTATATTTTTTATGTAGTATTATATACATATATTATAGTTTATCTCCTTTATTTTGTATATCTGCTAGTGGATTTGTCTACATTTTACAAGGGGGATGGAAAGACATTCTTTTTTTTTTAATAATTAAAAATATTAAATTATTGTACCTTTGTAACCGTGTACTTTGCATAAATGGAAGCAACAAACATAGTCTTCCATCACCCCTCAGATTGCTCCCTGAATGTCTTACAAAATAAAAAATAATTAATTTCATGCAACACTGACTCACTCTAGAGCTCCGCCACTTTGGACCAGGGCATGGAGACCAGGAAGTTCAAATGTCTGCAATGTGGGAAAGCCTTCAAGTACAAACACCACCTCAAAGAGCATCTCCGCATCCATAGTGGTGAGACTGAATAACATCAAAACAGTTGTAGTACTAGTCACCCATCAATTTACTATTGTTTCCACTGTATCTGTACCCCTTAGTTATCTTGTCAGTTTTACATGGTATGAAATTATACACAAAGGAGCTTGACGTGTAGACTGAAAACCAGCTAACATTATTCACGACAAGACGAGAGAATTACCAGATGTAAAAGGATCACACCCGCACAGAGGATGTTTTCCTACCAAGCTACTCTTGGCGTCTTTTGACCGATGTTTCCTCTCTGTGTGTGTTCCTGTAGGTGAGAAACCTTACGAGTGTTCCAACTGCAAGAAGCGTTTCTCTCACTCGGGCTCCTACAGCTCTCACTTGAGCAGCAAAAAGTGCCTGAGTGGGGGAGGAAGCGGAGCGGGAAGCGCAGGAGGAGCCGGCGGGGTGTTTAACGGACACAGCCCGAGCTCGTACCACCACCACTCCTTCCCTACATCTCCCTCTGCAGGCGGTGGGAGGAACAGCAACGGCAAGGGCTCTCCGTTCCCGTCACAGACCCAAGATAATGTCAGAGCTCTGGGCCGAGTACCGGACGACCCTCACCGCCTTTCCCTGACCCCCCCTAACCACCACCAGAACCCGGCAGCCTATCCCAGAACGTCGGACCTGGCGAGGCTGTGGGATCCTTCGGCCGAACTCTCCCTGAGGGCCAGCATGCTCAAAGGAACCACCCTGATGCCTTACCTCCACTCCGGTGCCAAGTTTGAGCAGATGCTGCAGGAGATGCTTCACAGGGAGGTGAAGAGAGACGAGGAGCTGGCTGGGGGAGGAGTTGGGATGGAGGAGAGGCGGGTTATTTACAACGGAGGAGGCGGGCCTGATAGGAAGGCGTCGCCTGACAGGAGTGTGAGAAGAGAGAGGGTGAGGTCCGGGGAAGGGGAGAGAGGTGTGCTGGTGGCGACGTGTCGCTGGTGCGCCCAGCTTTTTCCCAATGTGGCCGTGCTCCTTCAGCACGAGCGCTACCACTGCAAGATGAACAGAGAGGCAGTGGAGATGCCCGAGGGCCTTCACGGCAAAGGCCACCTCTCACCACCCATGTTCTTCTCCAGACCCTCTCTCCAACCAACGGAGAACAGCAAACCAAGCGGAGTAACCAACGGTCTCTCCGGAGAAAAATCACCGTTACAGAAGCCCAGCTGGCACTCTGTACCGCAGCAGCTTCTGGTCGCAATGCACTCACCCCCACAGCCACGCCTCGACACCACCCAGCCCTTGCGAGCTTTTTGGTCCAGCCAGGAAAGAAGCGGCAGCCCCGGCCACTCGATCAACCCATCCACAGAGCTGTCATCACCTCAACCCAGAAAGAGAGTTCCATCGTCTGGATTCGGTTCTCCTCTCTGCCTCGACCTCTCCGCCTGTCCTCCTGAACTCCCCTCCCCTCAGAATCAGACGGCTCTCCAAACCAGAACCTCGTGGTCCGCCGATGCACAACATGAACCTCTGGACCTCTCGCTGCCCAAGCAACTCTCAGACCAAGAAGGGCGGAGCAAAACTGTAAATGGCTACCCAGCCAGAGGAGAGAAGAGAGAACTGGAGAACCAGCAGCTTAGGAGACTGAGTCCAAGCCAACTTCCACATCATCTGCCCCTTCACCAGCACCCGGTCTACAGCGCGGCTGGAGCTCCTATGTTCGCAGGCTCCATGTACAATGGCTTCCCTATCTTCAGCCAGGCTGGTTTAGGGGTACCAGTGCACGACGGCGTCCCGTCTATTCCCCTCAGCCGGCCAGCTAACAGCCCCGCGTTCCTCTCTCCCATGGCCTACATGATGGAGACGGATACAGAAGCCATGCTGAAAAAGATTCACCAGGAGAGACAAGCACTCATGGTGTGTAATAAGGCGCTATAACCACAACTGAACTGAACTTGAACTAAGGCACTTGTGTAAATACTAAAGAACAACTTTGAAATAAATGTGTAAAGTTAAAGTCATGCTTATAGTCAAAACGATCTTACTGACATTATTAATCGTTATGTTTTCTACCCAGGGTGAGGTGTTGAGTCGTGGAGGTCTGGACTACCTCTCTCTAATAGATGAAGGGATGGACGGAGAAGGAGGACCAGGGAGGAAGAGACTGAAGAAGACGGAGGAGGGGTTGTACGCCTGTGACATCTGCGAAAAAACCTTTCAGAAGAGCAGCTCTCTTCTCCGACACAAATACGAACACACAGGTCTGTAGCTCATACACAATCTGTGACTAGTCATTTACTTATATGGAATTGCAAAGAAAGAAACCTCTGGTCATTACTCTTCTCCTTTAAATAGGGTAGTAGTACAAACCATTTCTGTATCTTCATTCCAGGTAAACGTCCACACGAGTGCAAGATCTGCAACAAGGCCTTCAAGCATAAGCACCATCTGATCGAGCATAGCCGGCTGCACTCCGGAGAGAAACCCTACCAATGTGACAAGTGTGGCAAGCGCTTCTCTCACTCCGGCTCTTACTCCCAGCATATGAATCACCGCTACGCCTACTGCAGCAAGGACCAGGATCCGGACCAAGACCCGGAGGAGATGCCTCTCACCCCGGGGACCGGCGCCGATCTGGGGGGCCACCTGGCCGGAGAGGCCCCGCTCTCTATGGAGGATACCCAAACGCCCCACTCCTTCCTCAGCGACTCCAGTCTGGACGGAGCGCCAGGGGGGCTCAAAGAGGAAGAGGAGGACGAGGAAGAGGAGGATAAAGAGGAGAGAGTGCGAGGAGATGGTCACGATGAGGAGGCAGATGTGAGTTTGTCGGAGGCCGGGGAGGGGCTGGGTGCTAGCCCTGTCAAAGAATCACCTACAAGGGAGAACGGAGAGCAGAATGAGAGAAACGGTTACGACCATATTGGGACTGACGGAGCAGAGAACCGTCTGTGGGACAGAGACACAAAGGAGCAGAATGGAGACTTGGGCAAATGTGAACTGAGCCTGGACACAATGGATTCCCAATTACCCAGGATAAAAAGTTAAGCTGACTTTATCAAGCCAATACAATAATACATATACAAAAACTTTTTATACGCATTATTTCCCCACATATATAACAGTGCAGCAGATTTTCTACTCATCTTATAAAATGGAAAAATGCACAGAACTGCCAAAGCATAAAGGGCCTTAAAATGGATAAAGCCATGTCTGTGACAACACAAAATACAGTATTCTATCTTTCAAAACATAAACTTGATGTACCTACTATTGTGCTCTGATCACTTTATGTTTGCCATGACAGCTATCACACCTAGATGGAGTTAATCTGAGGTGATGATACAGATGCACATGTAGCCTTTAAAAAAGAAGAAGAAGAAGAAGACGTATCACTTTTGTACATGCTTACTGCTGCTGACTGTTGCACAACCCACAGAGCAGAGGTTCTTAGTCTTTTTTGTATGTCCAACTGAAACATGTAGTTACTTTGTTCAAAACATTGGCACTGTTCACACGTGGAGTCAAAGACCCAGAGGTTCAAAAACCAGTCCCTGGAGGAGCTGGAGGTTTTGGGGAAATCCTGAAGTACTAATGCAGGATGTGGAGACTTCTACAGTGAACTGGGACTACATGGCACGCAAGCAAGGCCAGGCTGTGGAGCTCTCAGATACACGGCCATATTGAACACGATCGACCTGTTGCTTTGTCACTATATTTATTCTTCCCTTTTGAGTTGCAAGTATTCACTTTTGAATATCCTGTGGTATTATTCTCCTCCAATATTTACCTCTATCGTAAGAATTAAGTAATAACTGTACAACATTATTTTTTGAATGGAAATACACAATCAATCATGCAGCTATTCAATTGTCCCAAAAGCCAGTGAGTGGTTGAGAATATACGAGTATGGCAGGACTCTCTTTACTCATGCTGTGAAATCACAAGGTATATTATTATGATGCCACCAACAGCTTGTCTCCTCAGGTTCACTGTGCTGCCTAGAAGAGAGGTACAGTCCAGTCACTTCAATCATCACTCTGTTTAGTATGAAGAGCAAAGCAGCGGTCAAAGCAGGAATGATTTCTTGAAGACTTGTGAGGTGGTTGTTTTATATTGTTTTTTTAAGAGGGAAAAATAAGCAGGACTGCACATTTTTATATCGTACGCCTCGTTAAGGGGGGACAGTGTCCTTTTCATAATTCCACATGGGAGTTTGAAAGGGACAGATTGACGAGTTCATCCTTTTTTTCTTTTTCTTTGAGGGAGCAAATAAAACTTGCACTGTCTCCACCATGTGTTGTTGTTCGTGTAATAATAACACGGGGGTTGCTTTATTTCATTTCATGCTAAAAACGTCTGTTATTTTCTGGTAATAATTGACACATGTCGCAGTGCTATTTTCACACCATCGGGACGGTAACGTGTCACACATTGAGGCTGCCTGGTGAGGCACGGCAAGAGGGTCAAGTTGAAGCCTCGGGACACCATACATCAGTTTTAACTTCCTCTTTCTGACTGCGGTGTAGTCGACGTGAAAATTGCCTTAGATGTACTCAGACACTGTGAGTAATGCCACATAGCCTTGGTGCGAGCAGATAAGACAGCTTTCATGCATACTGTGGGCCGAAGATCTCACATTGTGTGCGTGTGTGTGTGCGTGTGTGTGTGTGTGTGTGTGTGTGTGCGTGCGTGCGTGCACGCACATGCATGTATGTGTGTGCGCGTGTTTGTGTGTATAGGCCTACAGTACAGTCTCACCAAAGATACCCTCTTTTGCATAGTTCCTTACCGGTTGTTTTATTTCCTGGCCATAAAAAGCCCAACAAATGTTTACTTTCACTTATTGTCTGCACAAATATCAATATAAAGCAGTATTTCTTACTAGCAACCATGCAATTTTTTGTATTGAATTACCTTTTCATATATTTGTTTTGCATGTTTGTGGGAGATTTTGTAATAAAATTGTACATACTTTTGTCACCAGAATTTTGTCTTTCACTGATTTTTTCCCCCTTCATAAACATCAGCCACATTATAGACAATGGTGTTTTTTTTATATTCCAATGTTATGGTTCTAAAGGTTTCAAGGCAATTATTTTCCAGCAAGGGGTGTGATATGGTTTGAATTATTAACTTATTTCAAAACCAGAAGAAGCATTACTTAACCCAGCGCACTTCAACAAACTCAACTCAAAAGCCACTGCTCTATAATGTGCAATGCTAAAATCCCTGTCAGTGCAAACATAGACATTGAACAGCAGAAAGACAGTGTCGAAGCCGGGTTGTGGTCTGGGCTGCTCAGTCTCCCCCTCTGCAGTAAACAGTTTCCATCATGATCTGCAGATTGTTTTGATACACAGACTGTCTTGTGGGTCTGTCTATTTGCACGATGACTCATCAGAGGTGGCTAGTCTTTGCCTGTGAACCTGTGCATGTGGTTGCGGCGTGCAGGGGCTGAGCAACTTTTGGGGATATTTGATACATTGGGCTTTATGTTAACCTTAGGTTTAGTAAACAATTGGTCAACCATAACAGTAACAAACCACACTGGATGACGTAGGTTCGATGGTTTTGACATGCGTCCCGTGCATCAACAACAATTAGTCAACTGTAGAACTAACAAGTCATGACGTTATGACGTTAGCATGACAGTTGGGCTGCTTTGGTGCCACACCCACCATAACCCACCGAGTAAACTGATAGTCAATGGAGGCCCGACTTAAATTTAACAGTCAAGACAAGAATTGATGAACAGTCTCAGCATCAGCATCCCATAATGTGCAGTCTTATAGTTGAACAGTCAGTTGATGATGTGCTAAGGCAGATTCTTATATGCAGCAGGTTAGTTACTGTAGGTGGCAGTGGAAGGGTTGCTGGTTTGATTCCTGTTAGCGCCGGAGCAAAGAATGCCTGATGAATGAGTGCTGTAGTATTTTCTATTCTTGGTAGAAAATTGGTGTCTATTTATGTGGAAAAAATAAAGGTCTGTTAAAGATATTCCACTGGTGGCAGGCAGGGTGGCCCAGGGGATCATGTCTATGTTCCCCGGGTTCTATATTCCCCGTTTTTCACTAACCTCTCCCAGCCCCCACGCCAAACCTAACCTCCCCCCATGCCTAAACCTAACCTCCCCCAGACCCTAACCCAAAACCTAACCTCTCCCACCCCCACGCCTAAACCTAAGGTCGGCATTGCGGGTGGTCGGCATAGCGGGTGGACACCATTTGGGAAAAACGGGGAACATAGGAGCTAGGGAACATAGGGATGACCCCTGGCCCAGTGGTTTCAACCAGAACGACGACGTGTCGACGTCCAAACCCCTGGACGCCTGCGGAAGTGTCTTTGAGCAAGACACCTATGAGCTGGTTTTCTCTTCTCTTCTCTTCTCTTCTCTTCTCTTCTCTTCTCTTCTCTTCTCTTCTCTTCTCTTCTCTCCTCTCCTCTTCTCTTCTCTTCTCTTCTCTTCTCTTCTCTTCTCTTCTCTTCTCTTCTCTTCTCTGTACATTCACTTGATCCAATGACATGCACTGAAAACAAGTTGACATCAGTTAAATACTGTCATAATGTCATCATGGTTGTATCTGTCCATGTCAAAATAAGCCATAGGCTACATATATATTGCTGACCAAGCAACTTATAGCAGCTTTGGATGGGTATTCATTTAGTGAAGCACCCCTGTGAGTATAAACAGTTCCTACAGTGGCCCATTGAATTATAGAATTTAACAGTGAAATATCCTCTTTTTCTTTTCTTTTCCTTTTTTGGAGAGGGATTTTAATTAAGACCAGTGATTTATTGCCATCTCAACATGGTTGATTGGGATTTGTTCTGGCGAGCTCACAGAGGGACAAAGGAATAGTTCAAATGAACCACAAGACGTATAAAAAGTAATACACATAAAACACAAAAGGTAAGACAGAACAAATAAAATACAATAAAATGAAATAATATACCACAAAAAGACCATAAACTTAAATATATGTATACATATATTTAAGTTTATGGTCTTTAGGGATAAAAAAAACAAAACAGGATTAAAACACTATACATGCCATATTGCACTCTCACTTAACAATTAAAAATAGACCTTTTCCAACTTTTCCCTAATGAATGTTTGCTATTGAAAAACGATCCTGTATAAACCTTACACAGCGCTGCCCTTCAGTCTTCATTTGTAATGCCATTATAATGTTTGTCACATAGAGGCACATAGTCGATTTTTCCGCCACATGTTGTTTTCGTCAAATTATTACTAATATATTTCAGCATTAATAATCACATGTTCTTAAGAAATACAAAAGACAATTAATTCATATCCTGTGTCACTGAAGAAACAAGAAAGAAAGAAAGAAAGAACGAATTAGTAACAAAGGGCTGATGTTGAGCGATGAGGTAATGGTGTATTGCTTGAGTTGCCAGCAGGCTGCTGATTGGAGTTTGGGGTGTTTGATTGTGTCTCACGGCCTGATTGTAATACCGATTAACACCGAGCCAAATAAAAACACATCACAGAGAGAGTTCTGTCTTCAAGACTTTTATGCTGTTGGGTTTTTATTGACACATAAATCTCCTCAATTTCAGAGGTTGGAGAGAGAACAAAACATAATGGTACATAATTACAGTAATGTACAAAATAGCAATCGTTTCTGAAATATGAAATTGCTTAATGGTTTCAGCGTGTTAACATTGCAAGTACAGTACAACACCAGATTTACCCTAAAACATTTTTCTTTGCTTGATAATAGTGAATGGAAACGTTCAATCTAAAAAATGTGAGGCTGGCAAAAGACGAGAGAGAACGCTTTCAAGGTTTGAAAAATGATCAGAGAAATTGTACTACTGTCTCAGGGATAAATGTATACATTTACCCTGATACTAGTCAATGTATTGACTACTTACATTCCAATCAAATAAACAAGTGTGGTTGTCTATTTAGGCAGAAGATCAAATCTAAGGGTGAGCCTGGAAATGCACAGAAACACAACGAGATACACAGTCTTTCACTCACCATTCATCAAACATTCAATTGATTGCCATCAATCGGCTCTTCTTTCCTAATAGAACATTTTAGTCCTTCCCCACTCTCAAATAACATGAAACAATATGAGCATAAAAATGAATAATCATCATAAACATCAAATAAAACTTCACAAATCTATGAGCACTTAATTTTTTCCCCCTGTGCTTCGTTCTTGCTCTTTTTTGTCTTTTGCCAAACCCACAGTCAATATAAAATTACCAAAGCCACAGAGAGTGAGGAGGTTTTTTGGGTATGGGGGGGGGGGGGGGATCCACATTTTTTAAACATATGCATTTCCAGTTCCTCTTTTGTTCCGTTATTAAAAGCAGCATTTGCACCAATCACAGGGGATGTCTCCGCCCGCCGAGTCTCCGAGACCCGCATACCTCCACACTTCCACTATCTCTCACGCAACCCCATCGCCCAATGCAAACAACCCACCAAATACACCCCAACTTGACTGTGCCAAATGTCACATACCAAACGCCCATATCGGTTAGTTTACTCTTTTAATTGCAGGGAAGTTAACAATCGGGTTAATGTAATATTATTACGATACATAGTTCATCATTTTAAAGCAACGGAATCGGTCTGAATTTGGCTATTATTGTATGTCACACATCTGTTAAGGGTTCACACGCCGTATGCAAAATGCCACCGGTTGCCAAAGACTGCATTTCATTTACGACGTAACAACATTTTTAACTTAATCTGTGGAGTTTTTGCACTAATAAAAATAGAAGACATGTCACTATTGTACAACAAGGAAAGCTCAAAAGGTCCACACACTATTCAGTACTATTTGGTACAAGGGAACATTGCCAACACGTTGGCACACAGTCATCCCATCACTGAAATCATCCATTTGGTCATTGAAGAGTTCTCTGGGGAACCTGTCTATCGCTTTCTCCCCAGTTTCAAATGACCCTGAAATCCTCTATAACTAATGACTTCGGCATATAGACGGTGGCACATTGACACACATCGCTTGCGTCCCGTCGCTTTGCATCATTGATTTCCATGCGGACGATGGCCGTTTGGGACGTGTCTGTCCTCGCGTTGCACAAGTGCCCCCCGTTGCCCTGCTGCAAGAGGTGCTGCTGGTGTGTTTCACAGTGAGACGGTTCAGCTAGAAGTTATGTCTGAATGCTCCGCAGAACAATATCCTTCTTTCTCGCATTCCATGAAATAATGACTGATTTCTACATACTGTAGCTGGGCTGGGTGAAGGAGATCCCCCTACTTGAGACTTGTATCTGTCCTCTGATTGGTGAAAACATCAAGGAAAACTGGACGAGGAAGCATCCGTTCCACCAGCAACAACAGCGGGCTGGTTTCTACCTCTACAATCAAAGACACAAGTATTGCAGCAGTAAGCTAAAATTGGCTTCCTTTCCTCTTATTGTTTTAACATGGTTTTATATGGAGGCCAGATGTCATGATTAGCAGCTGTCTGTCCTGCTTCTCTTCACCCCATAATTAGCTTTTGATGTGAAATCCATTTGATACCATATGAGTCAACAGGCAGAGCAAGACAAATGATCGCCGCTCTGTTTCACTCTTCCGATACTTGTGCTTTTTTTGTTTGGCGCCGCCCGGAGCAACTTTTGAAAAGCCCCTCGTCCGAAAGAGCTCAGGAGCGGCCTCTCGTTCCGAAGATGTGGTCAAACTCGCTGAGGATGAGCTCCACCGCCTGGTTCTGGTAAACCATGTTCACCGCCATGTTCACGGTGTCCCGCTCCGGACGCATCAGGGTCGGCCCGAACACGATGCCGATGTTCTGGGTGGTCATCCGGTTAGCGTCCGAACGCTCCAGCACTCTACAGACAAGACAAGAATTATGAGGAATTAGAGAGGAAGAGACAGACTTGACCATCTTCTCCAACCTGTATCTCTGTGTGAAATATTCACCATGACAAAAATAACAGTGAATAGAAAGGGAAAAAGGGGTAAAATCAAGAGAATGGTAGTGTGGCTTTACATGGTGGATTTTGAGTCTTTGCTGCTTATGATCTTTTTTTTTAAATCCATCCAACTTCATCTGCGTGATTGCAGGCAGGCAGTTGACCACTAATTGTCCATATCGTGGTCAGTTTATGACAACTTTATTATTCTTATGGACTCTCAAGAAACACCATGACAGCAACTAAGGGGGTCCGCAACGCACTGGGCAACATGAAGCGTGTGTGTGTGTGTGTGTGTGTGTGTTTGTGCATTTGTGTGTCCGCATTCACCATGTCTATCCACATTTACCTTGCATGTAGTGTGTGTGTGTGTGTGTGTGTGTGTGCGCGCGTGTGTGCGTGCGTGTGTGTGTGCGTGCGTGTGCGTGCCTGTGTATTTGCATTGGTGAATCTAGATACGTGCATAATATGTGTATAATTACACATCCACCTATGTGTGTGTGTATTTGTGCGTGTGTGTGAGTGTGTGTGTGTGTGTGTGTGTGTGTTTGAGGGGGGGGGGGGACTCAGGAATGGGTTAAAGCCACAGCATGAGGCATTCTTCTAAAAATGCCATTCCCACCAAGCCACAGAAGCAGCCAGCAATTGCTCAAAACTTCCACATTAAAAAGAGAGGAGGAAAAAAGAGAGAGAGAGAGAGGAGAGGGAAGAAAAAAGGGAGCGAGGGAGAGCGAGAGAGAGAGAGAGAGAGGGTTCCAGTGGTGGCGGCGGTGGTGTTGGTATGCCTTCCAGCAGACGAACCACAGCGCTCCCATGGGACTGTCGAGGCGAGGAGGGAGGGAGGGAGGGAGAGACCAAAAAGAGGAGAAAGGGATGGGAGGAGAAGAGAAGAGGGAGGATAAGGAGAGGAGGAAGTAAGGGAACGAGGACAGGGAGCGAGCGGAGGAGGAGGAGGAGGAGGAGGAGGAGGCGACACGGTGATGGAGGAGGGAGATAATAAATGAGAAACAGAACGAAAAAGGGGGGAAAGGAATGACAGGCGGAGAGAAAACGAGAGAAAGACACAGAGTTGACAAATTCATGGGGGCCCCACACCACCACACCCTGGCACAAACACCGGCCCCAGAACACGAACGCTCACGAACGCTCACCCCTGACGAGAGGGTGGAAGCAGGGAAAACCAGAGGCGGTAAAAAAAAGCACACACACTTTATGTACTGTAAAAGGAAACTGGCTCGAAGTAGCATTACAAAGTCATTCATCTTCCTCTCTAACCTTTTCATCTTCGTAAGACCCAAACTTAACAACAGTGTGATCCTGGGACAGCATTGGCACAGCGTATGATTCATAGGCCCCCACGTCTCACATTGGTTTGCAGAAAATAGCAAGAGAACACAAGGGCACTGCCCCCTCTTGTGGTCACATTTAAAAAAAAAAAAGTTAAGAGGAAGAGGAAGAACTCGTATTTCTTCTTACAACAAGGGCATCTGGTTCATTCCTTCATGCCTAATTGTCTCGAGGGAATATTTTACATTGTGAAATGGGTTCGTTTTCACGGCATTGAGACAGATAGAAAACAAGTAGAGGCCAGCCAGTCAGTCGGCCACACAGAAACATTTGGTACACAGTTATTATTCAGTCAAACTGTGAGCTGAATCTGTCCTCTCACCGTCTGAGAAACATGTAGTACACAGTTATTACTCAGTCAAACTGTGAGCTGAATCTGTTAGTACACAGTTATTACTCAGTCAAACTGTGAGCTGAATCTGTTAGTACACAGTTATTATTCAGTCAAACTATGAGCTGAATCTGTCCTCTCACCGTCTGAGAAACATGTACGGTAGTACACAGTTATTACTCAGTCAAACTGTGAGCTGAATCTGTTAGTACACAGTTATTACTCAGTCAAACTGTGAGCCAGGGGTGGACTGGGATCATAATTCAGGCCGGGCATTAGATACCAAGCAGGCCAGGCCGATACGGGCCGATGCGCATGCCGGCGTCCGAAGGGCGCCAGCGAAAAATTTTGGGTGTTTGAAGCTCAATTTGGGCCGTTTGAAGCCCAATTTGGGCCGTTTGAAGCCAGATTTGGGTAGTTTAAAGCCAGATTTGGGCTGTTTGAAGCCCAATTTGGGCCGTTTGAAGCCCAATTTGGGCCGTTTGAAGCCCAATTTGGGCCAAGTCCAATTTTACAATGAGATGCACCCACTTTAAACCTGAATAAAGTAATAAAACCACTAGTAAACCAGTAGGCGGCGCCTGGCCTGCTGTTCAGTGACTTTTTTTTTTTTGGCAGGCCAGGCCAGGCCAGGCCACCGGGCATTTGCCCGACGTGCCCGATTATGCAGTCCGCCACTGCTGTGAGCTGAATCTGTTGGTACACAGTTATTACTCAGTCAAACTGTGAGCTGAATCTGTTAGTACACAGTTATTACTCAGTCAAACTGTGAGCTGAATCTGTCCTCACAACAGTTATTACTCAGTCAAACTGTGAGCTGAATCTGTTGGTACACAGTTATTACTCAGTCAAACTGTGAGCTGAATCTGTTGGTACACAGTTATTACTCAGTCAAACTGTGAGCTGAATCTGTTAGTACACAGTTATTACTCAGTCAAACTGTGAGCTGAATCTGTCCTCACAACAGTTATTACTCAGTCAAACTGTGAGCTGAATCTGTTAGTACACAGTTATTACTCAGTCAAACTGTGAGCTGAATCTGTTAGTACACAGTTATTACTCAGTCAAACTGTGAGCTGAATCTGTCCTCACAACACAGTTATTACTCAGTCAAACTGTGAGCTGAATCTGTTAGTACACAGTTATTACTCAGTCAAACTGTGAGCTGAATCTGTTAGTACACAGTTATTACTCAGTCAAACTGTGAGCTGAATCTGTCCTCACAACACAGTTATTACTCAGTCAAACTGTGAGCTGAATCTGTCCTCTCACCGTCTGAGATGGCGGCAGATGAAGTGCAGCGTGTCGTGGTTGGGAGGAGGCATGCCGAGCACCAGACACTTCAGACGGTCCACTTTGTCCATGTAGTCAGACATTTCTGGAACACACGCAGCAGAATAGACGTGTTAAATCAGAGATAACGATCAAATGATGACTGCATGCCATCTGATGTATTACATGTACTTTATTAGCATCGTGTGTCCTCTATCTGATCTGCATCCACCATCTGATATCTCGTGCACGCTATTACTGTAGCATCCCCTATCTGATCTGATGCAGTAACATGCAATTATTATTAACCATCCTGGGTGGTGTGACCAATTTATGTGATGATTTTTAAGCCAGATCCACCCACAAAGCACGAGCTAACACATCAGGCATCAAGCTCAACGTCAAATAACTGTGCTCTGTGTTCATCAAACTTACCTCTGTGAAGGGATGGAAAAGGGATTAACCAGCTGGAACCAAATGTATACTTCTCTGACTGGGGTAGTGCAAAACCTTCCTCACCAGGCACAATTTGAATACATAATTGGCTACAATTATGCCTAAATGTGTCATTTTATTTGTACAGCAGTTAAAAAAGAAAAGAAAAAAGGTTTACACTTAACGATCGAGACAAATAAAATACAAAATAAGACTGTAAGAGTGGAGGTGGGATATGAACCCTGGTTAGTGTAAATTGTTTCTAGTAACAAGCAAAATTTGTAGTGGGGCAATAGTAATAATAACACCTTTAATTGTGTAGAAGATTTAGACAGAGACTCAAAAGATTCACACCCCAAGACAGAGGACACAGAAAACAACTTTCCAAAGAAGGACAGAACAGACACATCAGTGTAACAGCTTTACTGAGCTAGTTACCCCCCCCCCCCCCACACACACACACACACACACACACACACACACATCCAGTGACATCATCGACAACGTTTTCAGGTCCAAATGGGAAGAATAGCCTGTGAGTGAACCTGGGATTGTTTTGTTTATGTTAGTTTAGCTTCATTTAGTTTAGTTTACTCAAATGAGCTCACCGCTCTCTGGCTTTCATATGTGATCAGCAGCCTCCATCTCTTCTATAGAGAACAAAGTGACGTTAGGCTGCTTAGCTTGCAGGTTAAGTTGCAACTGAAGCATTAGCAAAACATAGCTTATTATTACCTACATACATACAGTAGCTGCATTATTTATGCAGAACTAAAATCTGATTTATTCTAAAATGCCAGATTCTGTTTCCTTACGAATATGTAATCAAACGATATGTATCGCCACTTTATCACAGTACTCTATGCAAATGAAGAACCAAATCCGCCTGTCAAGTGGTGTCATCCAACTTCATTTGCATGTAAGAAGAGGATTATGGGAGTCGTGTGGAAAAATCACAGCTCAAATGGGAAGATTTATATTTTCACATTAAAACTTTTACTTCCTTTTATTAATTAGATACTGCTTGATAGCCAACAGTCTAGACAAAGTGTGATAGTGTCCAGGTATAGAGGAGTGAAATGTCTCACCCTGACTGAGCTGATTTTGACTCTTGGACACCATGGTAAAAACACATTAGAGATAAAAAAAAATAACAAATCGATGCAGGTGTGAGATCGGTAATTAAGTATCTCAACTCAAAGATAGAAGTGATCCTTTCGGAGGAGAGTTTAGAAATGAAAAAGGGGTGATGAGCTGGAGAGTAGCTTTAAAGCTGGACTGTGTAACTTTTACATAATGGTAAATGGCCTGCATTTATATAGCGCTTTTATCCAAAGCGCTTTACAGTCAGTAGGTACATTCACCCATTCACACACCGATGGCGGCAGGTTACCACGCAGGGGGCTGGCACACCAACGGGAGCAATTTGGGGTTCAGTGTCTTGCCCAAGGACACTTCGACATGCAGACTGGAGGAGCCGGGAATCGAACCACCGACCTCTTTTATCCAAAGCGATTAGTGGACGACCCGCTCTACCTCCTGAGCTACAGCCGCCCCATACATATTTATGAACGTCTGTTATAATCGAGTCATCGTCAAACGAGTTCCCGCCATGCTGATTAAGCCTATGGCCTCCACATGACTCTCTCTGTATTTGTGTAAATATGTATATATTGTTTTTTTTTAAGTTCTCACCGACACCTACCACTTTGTGTGTTTTTGTTGTGTTTATGTTGTGTTCATTCGGTCATTGATGTTACTGCTGCTGTAATGCCAGAAAGATAAATAAAGTACTCTATCTAATGTGGAAACGACAAAGAAGATGTGTTGTATTCTATTCTTCAGAGCGTTGAAACCACAAGTTGATAGCTGTTTCCAGTGAGAGCAAAGGAAAAAGTCAGGAACTGATTTTCCCGACACCACATGGATGCAGCGCACTGTATGTTCATTCACTGCCAGAAGGGCCCAGAAGGGGGAGACAAAGGGTCTGCACTACAAAAATGACACACTCAAGCTTTAATTTCCATTCCCTGCCTCCCTTATATGAATCTCCGAATGGGACTGAAGGTATTCACTCACTGACTGTCTCCACGATGTCGGTGAAGAAGCCAAAGGGAACCAGTGGCTCAGGAAGCTCACGGAAGAACATTTTCAAAGCGCCGGTGATGACGTGAATATCCTCCCACTCGCTCTGGTCCAGGTTCAGCTTCTCCTCTGAGAGACAGAGGAAGAGAGGGAACAACAAAGCAATGTGAAAAAGAGAGACAAGGAGTTACAAGCGAGGGAGAGAGAAGTGGAGTTAGAGTAAGAGCATCGGGGGAGGAGAAGAGAGGAGTGGAGTTAGAGTAAGAGCATCAGGGGAGGAGAAGAGAGGAGTGGAGTTAGAGTAAGAGCATCGGGGGAGGAGAAGAGAGGAGTGGAGTTAGAGTAAGAGCATCAGGGGAGGAGAAGAGAGGAGTGGAGTTAGAGTAAGAGCATCAGGGGAGAAGAAGAGAGAAGTGGAGTTAGAGTAAGAGCATCAGGGGAGGAGAAGAGAGAAGTGGAGTTAGAGTAAGAGCATCAGGGGAGGAGAAGAGAGAAGTGGAGTTAGAGTAAGAGCATCAGGGGAGAAGAAGAGAGGAGTGGAGTTAGAGTAAGAGCATCAGGGGAGGAGAAGAGAGGAGTGGAGTTAGAGTAAGAGCATCAGGGGAGGAGAAGAGAGAAGTGGAGTTAGAGTAAGAGCATCAGGGGAGGAGAAGAGAGGAGTGGAGTTAGAGTAAGAGCATCAGGGGAGAAGAAGAGAGGAGTGGAGTTAGAGTAAGAGCATCAGGGGAGAAGAAGAGAGGAGTGGAGTTAGAGTAAGAGCATCAGGGGAGGAGAAGAGAGGAGTGGAGTAAGAGTAAGAGCATCAGGGGAGGAGAAGAGAGAAGTGGAGTTAGAGTAAGAGCATCAGGGGAGGAGAAGAGAGAAGTGGAGTTAGAGTAAGAGCATCAGGGGAGGAGAAGAGAGGAGTGGAGTTAGAGTAAGAGTAAGAGCATCAGGGGAGGAGAAGAGAGGAGTGGAGTTAGAGTAAGAGCATCAGGGGAGAAGAAGAGAGAGGTGGAGTTAGAGTAAGAGCATCAGGGGAGGAGAAGAGAGAAGTGGAGTTAGAGTAAGAGCATCAGGGGAGGAGAAGAGAGGAGTGGAGTTAGAGTAAGAGCATCAGGGGAGGAGAAGAGAGGAGTGGAGTTAGAGTAAGAGCATCAGGGGAGAAGAAGAGATAAGTGGGGTTAGAGTAAGAGCATCAGGGGAGAAGAAGAGATAAGTGGGGTTAGAGTAAGAGCATCAGGGGAGAAGAAGAGAGGAGTGGGGTTAGAGTAAGAGCATCAGGGGAGGAGAAGAGAGAAGTGGAGTTAGAGTAAGAGCATCAGGGGAGGAGAAGAGAGGAGTGGAGTTAGAGTAAGAGCATCAGGGGAGAAGAAGAGAGAAGTGGAGTTAGAGTAAGAGCATCAGGGGAGGAGAAGAGAGGAGTGGAGTAAGAGTAAGAGCATCAGGGGAGGAGAAGAGAGAAGTGGAGTTAGAGTAAGAGCATCAGGGGAGGAGAAGAGAGAAGTGGAGTTAGAGTAAGAGCATCAGGGGAGGAGAAGAGAGGAGTGGAGTTAGAGTAAGAGCATCAGGGGAGGAGAAGAGAGGAGTGGAGTTAGAGTAAGAGCATCAGGGGAGAAGAAGAGAGGAGTGGAGTTAGAGTAAGAGCATCAGGGGAGGAGAAGAGAGGAGTGGAGTTAGAGTAAGAGTAAGAGCATCAGGGCCGAGGCGTACTGTAGCAGCAAGGCTTGTTTGCTGCAGGAGGGAGATAGAAATGGCCTGTGAACGTAAGAGGAGAGACGGCAACACACGTGCACACTTTAGAAAAGAAAGCAACACAAACAAATTGCTTATCCAGCCTTGACCAATGCTTCTCAAACTTATTGCACTTACTGATCAAATTGTAGAATTTCATCAAGGACACAGAAGAGTTTTACCTATCAAAAGGCTCAATGACTATGATTCAAAGAACCACCAGCTGTTATGATGAGAAGCATTAGTCAGTGGGATACTGTTGTGGGATTAGTTCAGTGGCTCTCAACGGGGGGTCTGGGGACCACCAGGTGACATTCCATGGTGTCCCAAGCAAATTGATGAATTGTTAAAGGAAAAGCTCACCCTAAAATCCAAAATACATATATTCCCTCTCACCTGTAGTGCTATTTATCCATCTATATCATTTCGTGTTAGTTGCCTGAGTTTTGGAGATATCGGCCGCAGAGTTTCTGCCTTCTCTCCGATACAATGGAACTGGATGGCACTCGGCTTGTGGTGCTCAAAGCGCCAAAGTAATACATTTGATAAACTCAACAGCAATATCTCTTTCCAGAAAGCATGACCCCGTTACTCAAGGCAATCCACAGACCTTGTTATGAGCAGTTTCATGGAGGAACTATTTTCTTTTGACGGAACTACACCCGCTAGCTGCTAGCTAGTTCCTACATGAGACTGCAAAACCAAATAGTTCCTCCATGAAACTGCTCACAACAAAGTCTGTGCATTATCTTGAGTAACCGGGTCATGATTTCTTCAGGAGTTTTTCAAATGTATTTGTTTGTGTGCTTCGAGCACTACAAGCCGAGTGCCATCCAGTTCCATTGTATTCAAGAGAAGGCAGACATCTCTGCGGCCGATATCGCCAAAACTCAGGCAACTATCCTAAAACGATATAGATGGATAAATAGCACTACAGGTGAGAGGAAAAATATGTATTTTGGATTTTAGGGTTGAACTGTCCCTTTAAACTTCACCATTATTTAGTTTACAAGAAGTTAACACAATTAGAGGATGTAGAATAATGACTATTTTGATCATAGTTCCACAGTTATCTCTCTGCCTACAATACAAATTGAATTCTGGACAAAATCATATCTGACATAAAAACATAAATCTCAGATTTGTGTCCAAGAGACATTAAATGGGGGCAATTCGTGGTCCTAATGTGGACTAAATCAGGGGTCCTGACTCCTTGCTATGAAAAACGTTGAGAATCACTGGATTAGAGCTCTTCACAATACAAAAAAGTGGCTGCAGGTCTCCGTCTCAGCCACTAGGTGGCAGCCATGGACCGCGTGAGAACCGCCTGTACAACCTGCTGTACATTATTACATCAGAAAACTTCAAGCAGAAACGCCTAAGGGACAAACATACATTAAGCAAATGGTAGCACAATCGCCAAACTGCTCAGTGCACGTCAATAGCTGCGTGTGTCAGTCGGGTGTGTGTGTGTGTGTAATGGTGTGTGTATACATGTATGTGCGTTTTGACTGACTGCGTTCACATTATGCAACACATTATAAGCAGGCTGAACAACACGTGAAAGCGGTAAGCCCCCCGCCCTTTCCCTCCCCTCCCCCCGGCTCTTCCGTTATCCGTCTGCATCTACCTTGTACCAACTCCGCTGGGAACATGTAGCGGCCATCAGTAGTCACCGCTCGCTCTGCAAAAACCAACAGTTATTCAGTCGGCGACCCTCAACGGCCGCTTTGTCAGATGGATAATACACCGTTTCTATTTGTGATGACGGATTTCTGTTACAGATTTCAATCAAGTGTGTTGAGTGCGGATGGGAGTGCATGTTCACAAGTGCACATGAGTGCGCCCTTCACATTTTAATTATGATATATTCAGAATAATCAAAATAATTTCTGCCGGCAGATTAATCTAGATTACAAGTGATCGAGTGAGAAGAAGAGATAAAAGGGGCTGATGTCTGAGGAGGTTAATGCAAGATCAAGTTGCAACTGATTCCCTTTGTTTACTGTTCTTCTCTCCCCATCCTTTCTTCCCTCCGTCCATCCCCACCAGTTTATTCCCCAATACTATTATGAATAAAATGTATCAATATGAAACATGCATATTGTCCCCCCCATAAATAAAATGCATCAATATGAAACTTACGCTGATATTAGTCATACTGGTGCCTACTAATATTTCTTTCTTTTCCTATTCTTCACAGTCCATCACTCAATTCTCCCTTCCTCATTCCTCCCCCCCCTCGGGCCTCCCTCCATCCTCACCGTGGTTAACCAGGAAGCGTAGTTTCTGAATCACAGCCAGGTTCCCGGACACTCTGTAGATGCCATCGGTTTCCAAACCTGCAACACACCACACACAGGTAGCCATGATGTCAGTGTTTCTGAACTGGTGCAGTGGGGCAAACTTGGTGGGCTTGGGTCAATATCAAACAAAGTTGCCAAATATTTTGAATTTGTTCATTAAAAAAACACACAAAAAAACACAAAAAAATAATGAGCTTATGATAAAAGCTCCTCTGAGGTAATGAAGTCTAAGCTGATGACTGCAAACCAATATTTTCCTGGCCCATTAAGTGACACTTCCAGGCAATTTAGTGTGCCTTGGAATCTTGTTTTGTTGCAAAAAGTAGCGCCTAACCCCTCAAGACATGAGACAAACATATAGGCAATGTAATATACAGTACAATGCACGGCACACAATATAAAGTAAATTATACCACATTATAATAACAAGTTGTAGAACCAGACTCCCTTCTGCATACTCATGTAATCTGCTATTAAGATGTATACACAGTTCCCTTTCACATTGGATTGTGTGTTGCTTAACAAAGCCCTCACACAGTTGTGTTTGTTATGACACCAAGACTGAGTTTCTGCTTTTTCCTCCTTTGGTTTTGCAGGGTGGAAGTTGAAGAACGAGTTGTGCTTTTGTGACACATAAAAGTGTTCATGCCCTATCAGACCGCTTCAAGTTTAAAACATCTATGCTGGCAGCACAGTCACAAGGGGCCACTGACTGACATGTAACATCTCACAGTGCTGCTATACAAGATCCCCTAGCTGAGCCCCTTAAACAGACTCTGCTGCATGCAGCTGACTGGCTGAAGCTTTAATGTGGCAGATTTTGAAAAATGATACAGCCCAACGATATGTTTTTATTTGTTTTATTCTTTGTGTGTGGCATTTTTGCCTTTACTTAGATAGGACAATAGGCGGACAGGAAAGGTGGGGAGAGGGAGGGGATGACATGCGGCAAAGGACCTTGGGTCGGATTCGAACCCGTGTCGGTTGCGCGAAGGAACGAGCCTCCGTCATATGCATGCTACCAGGTGAGCCACCAGGAAACACAAGCCTAAAGATACGTTAAGTTATCTCCTTTACCAAACACTACTTTAGGGGGGAAAGGTTTCTGCATTTTGTCCTTTGCATTTGTCCCTGTCTTTTCATATGAATTATTATGTATTAGAATTAACATTCTATAGCTATTGAAACAAACCCGCAACACAGCTAGCTGTGTAGAATCCAGCTTTAGAAACGTTTTCCTCCAATGTGACAGTTTAGTGGTGAAGAAACTAAGCAAGCAACTACGTTTCAAAGTGTCAAGGTAACCCTTTACCATTGCATGTGATTACAGGGCTACTTCTCGCTGCTGAAAGACATCAAATGGATTCCTCTTTGCCTTTTCCATCATCACAGACTATGTTGCTTAGCTACTTTGTCCTAAAAGCTTCCCAGTCTGTCAGCCTGCTTGTCATGTAAATGTCTAGATCTGCAACTCTACGCAAGAAAAAGAAGATAACATCTGGACACTGTTTACACAGCAATGCTCCCAAGATATATTTAATTCATCAAAACAATGCTTTTAACGGCCCCCGCAGTCAAAACACTGATTTTGTTTTTGACGAATTAAATATTTCTTTGCAGTATTGTTTCTAAACGGCTCTATTTTCCACTCATTTGGATCTATCTCTGGCTGGCACCTGTCACGGCAACTTATTCCCACTCCAAACTCGTCTGCTCGGTCAGAGCTTCTCGTCACTTCCAGAAGAGAAAGGCGGCCCCCTCTCTTCATAGAGCAATGATGCGGGATGTGCCCTGTGATGGGGGGACTGTGCTGCATGGGAAGGGGGGGGGGGGGGGGGGGTCTCTTTAACTGGTTCATGGCTAGGGGCTTGGGGGGGGGGGGGGTCGAAGATCCCTGGGTGTCCCCTGGGTACCCCTTAGTCGGAGTCCCCCTTTGGGGGGTCGGACATCCCGGCGTCTCCCCTGGAGACCCTAACGCTAAGGCCACCACCATATCCCGACCCTAACCCTAGGTCCACCTATCCAATGCCCATCCATAACCCTAAGACCACCTACCCAATGCCTAAACCCAACCCGTGGACAGAGGGCGCCCCCAAGGCCCCCCCCCCATCATAGGGAACATCCCGCATTGTTGCTCTCTGACAGGAGGGGGCGGCCTTTCTCTTCTGGAAGTGATGACAAGGGCTCCTGACCCATCGACAGTAATTGAAGCCGGGAGTGAGATTGTGTCGGTCATGGCTGCTTCTATGAATGTGTGTGTCTGTTCGAGTCTACTTCCTGCCTGGAAATCAGAAAGATTTTCGGCACGTTTTCGTAGATGCTTTCTGTCAACACGCCTGACCTCTGTTTGTTAACGTCGGCGCTGAACAGCTGTCATGCAACTTGCCGCTCCAGGATCGAGGCTATTCTTCCAAAACTGACGTGTCCGCTTTTAGTGGACGTCTAGAAGTGCATCACCTTTTGAGATCTGTAAGTGTAACTGTACCTCTCTTCTCCACAGACTCGGTACACAGTCTAACGAAGCGGGGGACGGTGTTCCTCTCTCTCTCGCACAGCATCTCCAGACTGCAGCCAAACACCTGATCTGAAGGCAGATGACAGACAGACACAAAACACACACCCTGGCTTTAGTATCGGTTCTGAAGGGTTTTCCCAGGCAATCGTGGCTTCTCCAAACACTTCCTGATGATGTCGTGATAACAACACATGATGTAAGAGCTACAAGCTTAAGTTTAAACTTGATCTAGCGATAAGTTTTACTGTTCAGAATCGGAGAATACGCCAACAGTCGATTTGGCTTGCCACACGATCTGCTCGGTTCCCAGCAGAGAGTTCACCTTTGATGACGCAAGGCCACTCATGCACTGTATATACTGTATTGTGTTGCCTTTCATCTGTGAGGCTTTGCACTAGAGTGTGATACAATGATAACTACTGTAGGATCATTTTGTTTTCATCTGTCTGCAACAAAACACTGTGACCAACATGCTTGTGAAAAGCACTAGATACAAAAAAAAAGATACAGTAGCCAATGGGCTCAATACGGTTTATTGAACCATATAAAGCTGACAAAGCATGGGTTTTGATACAATGGCCTTAGAGTCACTCAATCTTGTAATATTTAGTAGGGATGGGCATTTCTAGCAAAAACACTATTCGAAATTCGCTGGCCAAATTCGACTTTTAATCGAAATTCGAAAAAGAAAAAAAGAATGTTAAAAAAAAAAAAAAAAAATTGTGTGAGTGAAATGTTGCATTGTCTCCCCTGATTCTAACTCTAAGGCTTTATTAATTAATAGAAAAAGCTTCTGCTGTGGATTCTTAGCTCAAACAAGCATTGCACCACTGAAGTAAAGAACATGACATTGACATTTTCGAAAATAAAAAACAGTTTTGACAATCATGAGTGGTTCATTAAATATTTAGTAGGCTGAGGTCTGAGTGCCAAAGGGGAGCCAAAGTCACCCCCTCTCCCTCTTCATGGGATTTTATCCGCCATTCATTTTTCCATAAACCTTGCTTAAAATGCTTATAAAAATTGTTTTACTTGCTCAAACCAAGCGATTCGACTATACTTAGAATCAGGGGAGACAATGCAACATTTCACTCACAAAAAAAATAAAAAAATAAAATAAAAATACTTTTTTTTCCCCGAATTTCGACTTTCAATAATAAAAGTCGACCTTGATAATAACAACGATTATTCGAAAATTCGAAATTCGATGCCCATCCCTAATATTTAGCAGCAGAAGCGGTTCAGTGGCTGTTTGACAGTAGACCATCTTTCTAGATCTCACCCTTAGGCCTACTGTAGGACATCTCAGTGGCTTTTCTCATCCCCCCCCCCCCCCCCCCCGTTTTCTCCCCAATAGACTACTTGCACAACTCCACTACTTCCTGAAATGAGTAGGGCATCTTGGTTTCCTGTCCTACACTATTGGATGAACTGACTAATGTCAGGTGTGCCTGACTGCTGCAGTCACAACAACAGTGATCAGGCACACCTGATTAATCAGTTCATCCAATAGAGGGTATGCACACCCACTGGAACACGCCCTCTCAATCGGGAATGAGTGTCAAAATGAGTGTCAAGTTCCTCCCTGAGCAGCAGGTGTCAGTTATCTAGGCTGATTACTGCATTCAAGCTCAGTCTTGCTGTGACTCAGTGGGCGTGACCCCACAGTGACCTCTGCCTCTGTGACATCACATGCATACCCTCTATAGTGTAGGACAGGAAACCAAGATGTCCTACTCATTTCAGGAAGTAGTGGAGTTGTGCAAGTAGTCTATTGTACTTGGCCACTTCCTCCTGCTGTCCCGGTCGTTGCTCCACCCCCTCTGCCGATCTGGCGAGAGTTGTAGACGAGCACATCGTCGCTGTCCAATGAAAACCACTTCTCAAATGTCAACTTTTCAGGAACCAAGAAAAACAGCCTTGTTTTTAGCTTGATTTTTGACTTTCTTCTCTGGGTTTGGTTTCATAATAAACCCAGGAGGTTTTCTCAATTCTCTGAGGAGCATCTAGGCCTAATCCATCAAATGAAGTGAAAACATGAAAATCACCAAAATTGGAGAGAAGTGGTTTTCATTGGACAGCGACGACATGCCTCTTCCGATACACGTGCAGCCACCAGCTGCTCGACAGACCCCGACAGCGAGGAGGTTCCCCCCGGCCGGCAGTACGTAGCGCGTGGGAGGATCACGCTATTCCCACCAGTTCCCCTCCCCCCCGAACACGGCCCAAACCGACCAGAGGAGGCACTAGTGCGGCGAAGACACACACCCGGCTTCCCACCCACAGACACGGCCAATTGTGCCATATGGAAACCTGACCAAAGACGGAGGTAACACAGGAGCTTGAACCTGCGACCCTCGTGTTGGTGGGCCGGAAATCTACTGCTGCCCTACCCAGATGCACAACCAATTGGTTTTAATCCAAAACTTGTCCTAACTGTATGTCCAAATCAGGATCCAAAGCCTTCTGTCTCTTTCCAGTGTCTACATATATTATGGAATAAAGCAGACATGAATTCAGATAAGAGATCTCACCTTTGATGAGACCCTTCTCCTGCAGGGCCTGGAGGGGCGGTCTCTTCAGCATCAGCTGCTTCAGCCGGCTCTTCACTCTCTTCCTCTCCGTGTTCTCCAGGTTGGACGCCGAGCGAGGGACTGCAGAGGGAGGAGAGGAGGAGGAAGAGGAGGAGGAGGAGGTCAGTGCAAGTGGGTGGTCTAAAGGGGAGGAGATGAGAGGAGAGGGGACGGTGGCGAGGATGACGAGCGGAAGGGCCGGGTGACAGTGCAGGTGGAGCAGGACTGACGGGGGGACGAATTGCCACAGAAGTTGCGTGAAGATATAAGTCGGCTGGACGGAAGACAGGATGGAATACAGGATGGAGGGATGAAAGAAGGCTGGATGGGAGCAAGGTTATCGTTAACGAAATGACAAAAGCTAGGAGTGAAACTAGAAATAGCCGCACCGCGGTTGTATGCATCCACCAACAAGTCAAGTTGCAGTCTACAGCCATGTCTGTCCAGACTCATACAAGCACAAATACCTTGAAGCCCACAGCGCAGTGGTGTGGCCATTCAGCCTTATGGCACTTTAGGCAATGTTTAGGGGTACCTCAACAACATGGCTACAACAACATTTTCAATATGGAGAATGGTCGTACCCCTAACCCTAAACCACCCACATCCTCGCAGCTACTCCCCCTACCCAACCCTCGAAGCACGACTCTCTACGTCCGACCTTCCTGTCCCTAGCTATGGCCCCTTTCCCCTAGCCCCGCCCCCTTTCCCCTAGCCCCACCCCCTTACTGATCACGCCCCACTCCTACTACAGGACGCGAGACGGACGCAATGCGCCACGACCGGCGTGATCCTTCTAAAACTGTTAAGAAGGACGCCGAAATGAAACTGCCTCCACGTTGGAGACGTTTTGGTGTGTCTGGGCCGAACACCTTCAGACCATACAATCTCTCTTCCACCTGTGCACCTTTTTGTTCTGTTCTTTAGTTTATTGTAGTTTGTGTTGTCTGGTTATTTCCCCTTAGTTTTAGTTAATACATTATTTTACTTTGGTGTGTGACTCCTTCCAGATGTTATACTGTAACCCGGCTCACGGAAGTAACAAAAGGAGGAGTCACACGCCAAAGTAAAAGTAATAACAATAATTTATTATCTAAAACTAAGAGAAAATAACTAGACAACGCAAACTACATCGAGCAAATGAGCATAACAAAAGGTGCAAGGTCTTTTTAAGCCCAATGAGCGCACCGGGCCCACTGAAAAATGCAAAACTATAATAACCTTAATGAAGTGGAGGTGGAGGAGGTGAGCAAAGCTGGATTGGAGGTGCAGGTATGAGTTGGGAGGGTTATGTGGGATGGTTGGAAGGCAGAAGGGAGTGATGAGGGCCGGAGGTTAGGCGTGAGAACTTACGTGAGGTTCTGCGACTCTCGTCCTCGTCTCCGCTGTTCTCCAGCATCTCCACACTGCCTGCTCTCCTCAGAGAGTACAGCAACACGTTGTCTATAGGGTTTTCACGGTCCTGGAACACAGGCAGGAAGACTACATTTAAAACGACATTGCAATTGGGTTTCATGTAAAAAAAAGAAGAAGAAGTAGAAACACATTTAGACCATGCCTTTTAACAATTACAACTGTTGGCTTGTTCAGCCAGTTTTGAATGTCCTGACACATAAGGACAATTGTTTTAATAACTGGAAGCCTGGACGAGCCTGGACGAGCGAGTGGTTAATTCTAATGGTGAATATTGATGCCCGGAGCGCTGGTGTCATGACAAATATTAAATAGTCCATTATGTACAACATTCTGTCTCCTTATCCCTAATATTCAAGATATATAAGCATTTTCTCAACAGCCACTTAAAGAAAATCCAGGTATATCACTATTGTGATCCTAGGAGATCGTAGCAGTACATCAAAGGCACAGCTGTGTGTATGTGTATGTGTGTATGTGTATGTGTATGTGTGTGTGTGTGTGTGTGTGGGGGGGGGGGGGTGTGTGTGCGCGTGTGACTCACCAGCCTTTCGATGACATTATGGATGGTTTTGTACCACTCTCTGATCACAGAGTCCGTCTCCGACTGCAGAAGGAACTCGTTGCCTGTCACTGTCCTCAGCTGAAACACACACATTTTCAAATGCACACACAGCACTGCAGGCTGTACTCTCAGACTCTCACACTGCCATCTTTAGACTGGGAAAAGTGCTGTCACACCAGCGCTGTGCTAAGCCCCAGAGACGCTCCGCTCCCCCCCCACTGCTCCCCGGTGAGCTTTTCACAGTAACTGTATTTTTATTCACACTTCTCTGCCTACACATTGTGTAAATATCATTTTCGGGTAAAAGCTGAAATGTGCTCGGTTTCACTCACCCTGACATAGCTTGAGGTTGAATACGGCACAGCGCTCTGTCACACTGACGGGTTGAGGTTGAGGTGAACATCATATTAAAGGATAAGTTCACCCAAAAATGAAAATGCAGTCATTATCTGCTCACCCCGATGTCGATGGGAAGGACGGGTGAAGTTTTTTAGTCCACAAAATATTTGTGGAGTTTCCGTTGCAGAATTCTCCGGAATAATTGAAGTGGATGGGGACCAACTTTCAAATGTAAAAACAACAGGGGAAAAAAACTGCTCACCCGGCGTAATCCAAGTCTCCAGAAGCCCCAAGATGCCAAGCTGACTTGAAGAGATATCATTTACCATGATGTATTTTCAAGTCAACTTGGCATCTCAGGGCTTCTGGAGACTTGGATTACACCAGATGAGCAGTATGGAGGCATCTTATGTGTGATTTTTCTTTTAACGTTAAAGTTAGTCCCCGTACACTTCAATTGTTTAGGAGGATTCTGCAACAGTGTTTTGGCTGTGAAACTCCACAAATGTTTTGTGGACTAAAAACTTCACCCGTCCTTCCGTCGACATGGGGGTGAGTAGATAATAGAGAGCGACAGAATTTTAATTTTTGGACGAACTTATCCTTTAAAATGGAAGGAAGACTGGTCATTGAAGGTTGATTGAAGATATAAGATTTCCTTTTTCACTTCCCCACTTCTGCTGAGTGCGCTGACAGAAATACAGTAGCTTCCTATGTTCTTACACCTCTCCTATCCCTCACACTCTTATATTTGAAAAGGATTATGTGAGATCTTGCGCTTCCCTTTTCCAGTGTAAGTGGTTTTTTTCCCTGTTGGTCGTTCGACCTTCTTGTTTCTCACCTTGAAGACGTTCTTTTTGCTAGACAGCTCATTGGCCCAGTGGAGCTGTGCTCCTCTCAGATCCACACTGCTCTCAGGACGACTGTTTCCTGGTTTCTGACCAGCATAAAAAAACACACACGCACACGCGCACACGCACACACACACACACACACACACACACACACACACACACACACACACACACACACACACACACACACACACACACACACACACACACACACACACACACACACACACACACAATTTCATCATGATATTTATTTTGGTGAAGGTTCAATTTGCTGCAACCGCCCAGAATTTTTCTCGAGAAAACTCTTAGGCAATGCTTTACTTTCCGGGTCCGTAATCTCCAAATAATTCAACAGGCAGGGAACAGTTCATTTCCTTCTGAAATTATATAGTAGTCACATTTGTACACATGACATGGGAGTGTCCACCTTTTGCCCACTTCTGGCAGGATTGCCTCCAATGTGACAGTGCTTATTGCAGAGACAGTACCTGTTGAACCACATTTCTTTGCTTCATATCCCTAACTATCAGAAACATACTGTATCACGCTTGCAGGTCTAACAGCCGCCGAGTCAAATGACAGCAGTACGTTGGAAGCCCCAACACACTCTGACCATTAGACAATGGATTTGAACTGTTCTTGATGTGATTTGCATACATGGAGTTATCAATGGCTCCAATAAATAAAGTAAAGGTAATGGAAAGTCCCACTGATTGTCACACACCTGAGTGTGCAAAATTTGTTCTCCGCATTTGACCCATCCCCTGGGGGAGCGGTGAGCGGCAGCAGTGCCGCGCATCATACGGTGATCTAACCCCCCCCCAATTCCAACCCTTTGATGCTGAGTGCTAAGCAGGGAGGCAAATGAGTCCCATTTTTATAGTCTTTGGTATGACTCGGCCGGGGATCGAACTCACGACCTCCCAGTCTCAGGGCGGACACTCAAACCATAAGGCCACTGAGCTGGTGAGGGCTAATGAGTTGAATTTGAATCTGTGGCTCACAGCAGCTGAAGCATTGAACGATCTGTTGTGATCCTTGCATCTTGCCAGGGTCTTTTGCTGTGGATTCACTGGTGTGTCATCCTTGATCATCTAGTGCAGTGCTACGCAAACCTTGACTTACTCAGGAGCCACATTGACAAAAAATACTTTTGCAAGAGCCACAATCCAAAAGCGTCCTCCCTGAAACCACTTTGGTTCAGTTTGAGTCTCACCAGCTCTTCAGCTCTCCACCTTTCATATGTATTTTCATGATTTATTCATACTTTTTTCCATTTTCCCGTTTCTCTCATGTACCCCCGTAGCCAAGTTTGGGACCCCCTGCTGTACGTGATCATCACAAGCTACTGGTCTTCATGCACTGGAGTCGAGTCAGCAGATTGTAAATATGAATATTGTTACATTCTCAAATTAGATGTCCACCATTTGGAAAAAGCAACATCTCTTATCAAATGATATATAATAATAGCAAGCCTTAGTTGAGGAAATGACATGAATAAGTCGTATTAACAATATAGAATGATACACCTCAGGTAAAGATTCTTCCATCCAAGTGGATGTACTTTAATGTATACAAGTCTGTAGTTTGGGTTCTTGTTTAAGCTCTTACCCAGCTGGAAGGTGTCTGTGATTTAGGATCCTTGAAGAAAACCAGACTGTTTCCTACTAACACCACCCAGGATGGATTCCAGTTTTTCCTTCAAACCAACAAACACAAATGTAACATTACAATAAGTTCAGAGACTCATCATACTAAATCATACTTGTCTTCATTTGCCCCAAATCAGCTACATTCAGAGAAAATGAAATGAAACACTATGGAAAACATGATAGAAAACAGATGATGCTCTAATTCACCTGTTTGTCTTTAATGACACCAGTGTTTGGAAGTCTCACCTCAGTTTTCGGCCTCCCTCTGCAATCTTGGTCTTGTTCAAGAGACCAGCCTTCTCCAGCTCCTGGGAATGGGCATCACAGTCAAATGGATTAATTTGACTGGGTTTGTGCTGTTTGCTATTTAACCAAGACAACCTTCCTATCAAACCTTCACATTTGGATTTATTTGACATATTTAAGCCTTGTGGTGCGAATATTGCTTGTTACAAAGGTTCCGTGCCGATGCCAATTCGGGACTGGATGGCCACCCCCATCCAGTCCCGGGGATATTCTGAGCCTCCGAGTCCAGCTAGGTCTCTGGAAACTATTCCTGGATCAATCGAGAGTGATGACATCACAATGGGACCTATGACATCATGTGACGTTCCCGACCGATGATGTCATAAGTTACCAACCAGACAATATGGCACATCATCGGCATAACATCATCAAAGCTGAGATGTTATGTCATAACCAACCAGACATGTGGATCATCGGCAATATGACTGAGATGTTATGACATCAGCAGTGATGTCATACGCAATGCCAGTGAGGGCTATATCAACCAACGCACACTAGTGCAAGACATGTTCACTTCAATGCCGCGACGACGAGCAAGCAGGTACAGAGGCAGGTACAGAAGCAGGTACAAAAGCGGACGTCAGCTCCAGAGAGATGAGACTGACGAAGAGTCTGATGAGGCGGACGATTGGTACGTGGATCCATCATACTTCTGGTGGAACTGGGGTGCTACCCCAGGCCGACACCTAGGCCAAGACGAGACAGCCGGAGGTGCTCATAGACCAGACCCATCCAGGTCAAGAGCGGGCATGGCGGCGGGACCTCCATCATGTTCTAACGGACATGCCTACCACAATGCAAGCTACGAGATACGAGCCAAGCTCATAACCTACAAGAAGAGAAGGTCGGTTCTCTGAACCCACTTGCAGGTAGCCCGCAAACCCCCCGAGAGAGACCTGCTCCGCTTCGGGCTCCACGAGCCCGACTGGAACTCTCTAACATTGACACCCTTGGAAACATCTTCATTACATTTATTAAGCGAGGCTGGATGGAATACTGAATTAAAACAGTGTCAAATAAAAATCATTCAAATTTGCCATATTCATAATACATTCATACTGTTACAGTAATGTTATCAGTCCCAAATCTGCAGGGATGGCTTTAAATGGAAGGGTAAAGTGGAGCAGAGGGCTTTCCTCTGTGTAATAATATACTGAGTGAACCCATTTAACGGTACTGTTGCATCATTCAAATACTAGCAGGTGGGTTGGCTGTTGTAAAAGTCTCCCACTGTGGTATGGCCCCTTTAAGGTGTAGCAGAACAGAGTTAACAGTAAATGAAGACATAAGTGATGAATATATAGTGGGTATATCAATTTGAGGAAAATCTGAAATGTCTTTTTAATATCTGACAACAAAGTACTATTTAACTAATCTACATGGCCCAACCCTTATATTTACAAAACTTGGTTCTCAAACCTATAATGATTTGGCACAAATTTCAATGTCACCCTTATATCGTCAAGAAAGAGGAACTGGCAAAGAAAAAGTGCTGGCTCAAGAGAAAACTGCATGACGCATGACCAAGGAAAATAAGTGTGACTGTATCCTGACACAAGTGGATGGTGCTAAAGATGATCGACATGTATCTACTGAGTGAAATATTAGTGCACAGGGCTGGATCACGTACTGTACGGGTTACAGTGAGGTTACTGAAGGTCAGAAGATAAACGGCTTTATTGTCTCACCGGTGTGCAGCCGTCGCTGTCTGGAGAGTTCTCAGCAGACGGCGGCTCCACTACGATGTTGGTCACGTTATAGCAGTCTCTGCACTGCCGGACCAGCTGGAAGACAAGACGTGGACAAATGATTTAGGGTGCGTTTGTTTGTTGTTTTGTTGTGAGTGTGTTTTATTGTGAACAGTATTAGTCTCTCTCTGTATTTTAATTGCAACTGTTTATCTGCCATTCCGCCTTCTGTCTGTGTCCCTCTGTGTTTCTGTATGCCACACACGCACGCACGCAGGCCAATCTTGGGTCCCGCCTACATCAACAAGAACGCCCCCTTTCCTGCCCAGAGTCAGCTCTAGCCCAAGCTGAGACTAAAATCCCTAGTAATATAAATAAATAAACTTGACTAGTACTCGCCCAGAATTCTGGGGGTTTAGCTCTCCTTTAACATTATACACGTCATGGTCATCTAAGGGATTAGGTGTGGGATTGGTGGACCTGTAGCCTTCCGATCTTAGAAGTGAGAGAGTTAGATTCCTGACCGACGCACCTCATGTTTTTACTGGCGGTTTTAACAACCGACCCAAACCATAACCTAACCATGTTGCCTTAGTTGGCTAAACCTAAGCACGTTGCTTTGTTGCCTAAACCTAACCAAGTTGTTAAACATAACCAAGTTGTTTTACTTGCCTAAACATAACCAAAGTTTTATCTGCTACTTTGGATAGGCACCAAGGTTTAGAAAATAACCGGCATTTAATTCTTTCAAATTAATTTCGTTGAGATTGTAGACGTAAAATGCCACATTTTAGAAACATAATTTACCAACGGTTTGTTTCTATTTTTACGTTGATATTGTACATATCCTGGTTTTCAGACATGTACTGTAAATCACCATTGGGTTGTGTTTGTGTGCATGCGGTCTGCTGGTGTGTACCTGGCCATTCTTGGGCAGGACCATGGATTGGGAGTGGCTGAGGAGCTGCTGCTGGCCGTCATGCGGGAGGGCGGAGTTATGACACTGGGCTTCAGCCTGGTTGAACGCTGGCGCCATGCTGCTCAGTGCGTCGGAGGAGACGGCACGCTGCATGCCCTTCACAGGGGTCAAAGTTCAAAGTCAAACGTTTGGGGCAGTGGTCAAAGGATGGGGTCAAGGCGTCAGAGGGAGAGCAGACAAAGAAGAGAACTGGCATGCACTGACTCCAGAACTGCAGACTATAATACGTTCCCATAGTGTTTTAATATCTATAGATGGCAAGAGCTGTTATGCCTTTGTTTACTTCTGTGTAGAGACTAGAACAAACATAGGCAGAACTTTTTTCATTTATATTATGCATATTTACATTTCACACAATTGGCTGTTGCTCTTTCCTAGAGAGATCTACAATGAGGGCAACAGTAAATCTTCAATTCCTAGATCCCCAAAACTACAAGCAACCAACGGTAACGAGTACAAACGACTGTCAGAGCATTTCAAGTATTCAAAATGCATACAATTATTATTTTTGCCAGGGCTACGCTAATAACATATCGTACTAGAAGTCGCAGGTTGACTGCTGTGCAGGCCCACTGTTCATACAATACGTAATGGGGATTATCTCAGAATTGTGCAATCGGATAATCTGAGGTAAAACTATTGGCATTTCAGCGACCTGGGATGCATTACTACTGTAGCATTCCGGCATTAGAGAATAACATGTTCAACGTTAATCCAGTGCTTTCTGTAAGTAGAATAAAGATGCATTCGAGGGCACTTAGAATAGACAAATAATTAGGCAACAGACAAATATGTAACAGGACAGCAATACATAATAGTGAATGTGATAAAGCAGAAAACGGGCAGAGCTGTATGTTGCTATGAACACGCTAACAAGCAACGATAAAGCAAGCAATCAAGGAAGACACAAACCCTATTCAACTAGTACAGTAGACTACCTTTGGATTTGCCTCATGTACTGTGTGCTTACTTCCTAAATACTGTACAGTCAATAGTCTAGCTATTGGAACCACACACTCAAAAATCTGTCTTTATTGATTTTGTGATTATTAATACATCGAGATGAAGACCCAACACAGGCCCATAATGTAAACCATGTGCTATTTCAACTTTTCAATATTGCACTTATAGACGAGAACCTTCGCTCACTGTGCCATTAGTTTAGTCAGTGAATGTATTTTCATAATACAAAGCAGGCAGTCTGCTGTTTGTGATTCTGTTCTCTGTTCATTTAGACAGATGGATCCCAGAGAGGGTAAAATACCTAGAGGGATTACAGGGTCACAAAGTGCCACAGCCAGGGAACTGAGTGGCGTGCAAGCCACTCCTACACGGGGTCGAAGGTCACCTAACAGACTTGGGGTCCATGGCAGCATTAGTATTTGAACATGTTTGCACATAAGGCTGCTGTACAGTAGGTTCTCACAGCAGAAGCCATACTGTACTGTGGTAGCCATCGCAGAAGCCCCCTGCCATGCTACATCTATTCTGCATTAGGTCTGAACGTCTTTTCCAAACAACTCTTCTTGGGGGAAGAGCAACAGTGCAGCAGCAGTACTGCATACATGTCATATATTTTATGATGGCTTCTAGGGTTGCACAAAATCGATATCGATATGGCAAAGTGCAATATGGCAGCTACAATTTGATGAAGGTAAAATGTGTCACCCACATAGCATTAAATAAATATGTGTGTGTGTATGTGTATATATATATATATATATATACATACAGTAAATATATATATATATATATATATATATATATATATATATATTAAAAAAATATATATATTAAAAAAATATATATATATAAATATACTGTCACTGTTTTTATATATATATATATATATATATATATATATATATATATATATATATATATATATATATAAACAGTGAAAATGAAATGCAAAAATTAGTATTCCCACTAAAATCGTGACTCATATCGCAATCGCAATATCTGTCAATATAATTGCAAAATTGCAATAGGATTTATTTTTCTTTTCTTTGGCACATCGTGCAGCCCTAATGGCTTCATCGACCTTTATGAACTTATTGGCATTCTCATCACATAATGTGGGAAATGTGGAATGCAATAATTAGTCATCACGCTACGTAAAAAAAAAAAAAAAGGTGTGACAGCTCACGTGCGATACTGTGCTCTTGGCACAGTGCCAGATGGGGACATGTTTGTTTCCTCATCAGGTTGAAATGGTTTTGCTTCACTTCATGCAGAGAGCTGAGAGGCAGAAGAGGCAGAAGGCTCGCAGACACACAGGTGCACGCATATGCATAATGTGCACGTCCCATGCATGAGCCTTATGCATAATGTGCACGTCCCATGCATGAGCAAACACATACAAATAATACACATATGCACACAACTTCAACTGTTTTTGCTACAGTGTATCCACCAGCGGCCATACTGTAATTAAGTAGCTTTCCCAATCCTTGTAACCTAGTTTCAACAGTCATAGTAAATACCCCTCCTAATGTTTGCCATCTCCTCATGCAAGGTGGATTAGCATTAAGAGCCAAATCTGCTCCTTTGCTAAGAGGAGGCCTTTAAAGGGGCTTTAAACCAAGCGCACCCACACCACACTGTGATGCAACATGTTGCAGTAAGAACTGCTTGGGTAAGAGCCTTTTTAGCATGACTTGCTGCTGTACAGTAATTCACCACCTTAATATGCATAATAAATGCTTATATCTGAGAAGCAAAATAGCATAGTTGGCATTACTGAGATTCTACAGTAATACAGTGCAGATGCAGTTTTTGCAAAATCTAACTTCTGAAGTTCATTGATTTTCAAGAGGAAATTCCTCTCCAAAAAAAACACCCCCTTCAGCTCTTCAGTCCAAAAGTATGCGGTGGACGGGAGTGTCAAAACACTGATTATGAGGATTACCTTCACGAGCAGACAAACAAACAAAAACGAGAGACGGATATCATTTGAAGGCATCTTTCAAGGCGCGCAGGCAGATAGGCATACAATGAATGAATGATAAAAAAAAAAAGTGTGTAGAGGCGGAGATATGACAGCATAGGACGAACCAGGATTTCAACACACGCAGTGACAAGGACAAAGTGGCACACTAAAGCCAAGAAAGGTGCAGGACGTCCCCTTTTTGTAAACCAAATTGATCCCGCTGTGTATGGAGAGTATAAAAAACAGATCATGGGTGTTGTCTTCTACTACTTTAGTGTTAGAAGAAGGGTGTCTTCATGAGGTGAAGTTCAAGGGGAAAAATACATGAAATGCCCTCTGGCGATGAAAGAATGCAGGTGATAGAGAGAGATTCACCTGCTTCATCTGCCAGCCACTGCCAGCTTTCCTCTGGTGGCTCCCAAAGAGGAAATCCGGTGACACCTGTGCACACACACACACGCACGCACACACACACACACACACACACACACACACACACACACACACACACACACAGACGCACACACACACACACACACACACACACACATGCAGAGAGAGACAGATAGACAGACAAATATATTAGAGAAAATACGAATGAAGTTAAAATATACACTTCCTCATTAAAAACCGTTTACCTTTTGACCCACAAAAAGATCAAAACCTGTTTTACTACCAAGCGTTCCGTCTCTTTTGGTGAAAACTAGACTTTGTGCAACAGTGAACTCAAACAAGCTCCATAAGCACTGCAGTTTGCAGTTTGGGCGGTGATGTTTTTAAATCCAAATGTAAAAAAACAGGATGCAACTGAACAAGTGTGTTCAGTTAAGATCAACCTCAATGGAGCCCCCAGGCAACACCCACAACATCTGAAACCCCTCGTCTGTCCCCTCTACTGCACCTGTATCCTGCCAACCAAAAGAAAATAGTGTTTTACTGCCGGCCACCACACAGTACAGAGCTGCACACACACAAAGTCGTGGAGACACACTCGCATGCACATTGCCCACACAAAACTGAAACTGAAGGCAGTTGGACAGTTTCCACTGAATGGTGAATTTTTTCTCGCCGTTTGCTCAGTAAGAGCATAGCACCGGGTTTGACTCAGACATGCTATGAACTGGGGCAAAACATCGCAGACACATCCACACACAGTCATAATCCACCCATTTCGGCAGAGTCAGTACAAACGTGTATATCTGAGGATGCCAAGCCAACATGAGTGTACCGCATTTGCTGACATTCAAAAGAAGGATATTCCTGACTGCTGACATCACAACCTGTGTTAAGTCTCAGTAAAGGATGAAGAGATAATGCACTTACAGCGGTGGTGCTCATTCTCACTGATCACCCCCAGTGACACAGTCCAGTCCAGGACAAGTCTGACACCGAGCGCGTTAATCTGCAGAGTGAAAGTCCACGCTTGGCTGTCTTTGCGTGTGACACATCCCTTTTAGCCCGACCCCAAAATGTTATCCATTCATCTCTCTCTCTCTCTCTGTCTCTGTGTGTGTGTGTCTCTCTCTCTCCTCTCTCTGTGTGTGTGTGTGTGTGTGTGTGTCTCTCTCTCTCTCCTCTCTCGGTCTCTGTCTACTTCCCCATTCTAGAGGGAAGCTGGCTCTGTCAGTATGGACACACACTCTCGTCTACACCAGTTCAACCAGGAAGCAACACACTCAACCCAATAATGTCACACCTCAACTGTCGCACCAACATCACCAGTAAGTTGTCAAGCAGCTTTGGTGTATACCTCATGAAGGCACACATCCAGTAAGCTCACTAGGGACCGCATGCAGTGGTGTATAAAGTACCGTACTAGAAAACCACACTTAAGTAAAAGTAAAGATATCTTCCCAGAAAAAGAAGTCTGAGTCACTCATTAGAATATTACTTGAGTAAAAGTCTTAAAGTACTTTCTGTACTTGAGTATCAAAAGTAATTTTCTGATATTAAATGTACTTAAGTATTGAAAGTAAAAAGTACAAGTAAATGCTGCAAAAAAAAATCAAGCAAAAGACATCCCTGGGCTTAAATGGAAGTCTATTTCTTCTTCTTGACTTTTAGAGCCGCTGGCAAACAACGTTATGTTGCATTACAGCCACCAAATGGAATGGCGTGTGGATCGTGATTAACGTAACTTGCAAACTAGGAGCACTGATCGCTTGCAGGCTACGCAATTTCTTCTGATTTTACTTTGTAACTAAGATGCTTGGGGGAAATGTAGTGGAGTAAAAGTATCCATTTTATTTGAGAACTGTAGTGGAGTAAAAGTGAAAGTTGACAGAAATATAAATACTCAAGTAAAGTACAGATACTCCGAAAAAATACTTAGGTACAGTACTTAAGTATTTATACTTAGTTACATTACACCACTGACCGCATGGAGTCGACACGGCAAGGGTTATGGTGTTTTTCACGCCTTAGATTAAAAATACAGGGCTGCACTGTGTGCCAACAGTCATACCTGGCAAATGCTATCTGATGCATCCCTGTAAATGTGTGATAATAAAAGTCACTTACGCAATGAAATGTGACATATATGGGTCAACAGAATGCATGTCAAAGCGACATGACGGGGGAATCATTTCTTTGATCGTCATCTGGGCGTTATTTGATGAGCAAAATGTAATTTGAAAGACTGATGCAACACTGAGGCAACGCAATCTTGAGATGCAAAATGCTTATGCCGCCTAACAATCTGATCCGTGCCAGCTAGCATTGCTTTAATATACAGTAGATACAGTAGGCAGGTCCAGTCACTGACAGCTGCTGTAGAAGTCAGACAAACCTTTATCTGTGTAGAGTAATATAGACGTGTACTTTCTCTGCCCAGAGTGTACGTACAAACAGTGCATCAATAGTACATCAAGTTATAAAAATAAATAGACTTTATTTTTATAACTTGGGGGGGGGGGGGGAGGAAATAGAGAAACCTTGACTATGAAGTCAACTCTATGCTGGGGTGATGAGTAACATTAGTCTGAGTGGGTTAAATTTAGTAATTTTTTGTAGTGTTTTGGGTTTGGGTCTGCATCAGATAAAGAGGCATTGTTCCCTTCTGGGATTAGCTCAAGAAAAAAAACATTTGAGAGGAGGTGGGCTGTTAACAAATAAATAAAGCAGTGAGTGAGTGAGTGAGTGAGTGAGTGAGTGAGTGACTGAGTGATAGGGGTGTCAAAAATAATCGATTATAAGATGCATCGCGATGCGGACCTGCACGATTCTGCATCGATTCACAAATGTCAAAAATCAATTATTAAATTTTTTTTTTTTTTTTTTTAATATAATCAAATAAAATATAATGGAAGTACATGCAGTTGTTTATTTTAATTATGGATCATAATACAATGCAATTCCAAATGCACTTTTATTTTAAAAGTAGCCACACAGTGAGAAAAAAGAAAGTGAGAAAAAAAATCATGTATTCGGGAAAAAAAGTGATGCATCGATTTAAGATGCATCGAGATGCATCGATAATCGTTATCGAATCGAATCGTAGCCCTCTGAATCGTAATCGAATCGAATCGTGAGGCCAGTGAAGATTCACAGCCTGAGTGAATGAGTGAGTGGGTGAGTGAGAGTTGGGTGAGTGAGTCAGTCAGTGTATGGGGAAGTAGAAATATGACACTGTGCATTCTGACTGACGACCACTAGATTCACAGAGAGAGAGAGAGAGGTACATTCTGACTGACGACCACTAGATTCACACAGAGAGAGAGAGAGAGAGAGAGAGAGAGAGAGAGAGAGAGAGAGAGAGAGAGAGAGAGAGAGAGAGAGAGAGAGAGAGAGAGAGAGAGAGGGACTCAGGGTGTGTGTGAGTGTGTGCATATAGGTGTGATTTTACATATGCACTTGCATCTGTGGCTGTCTGTCTGGCGTTGAAGTGGGGGGCACGACAAAAGAAAAAGAAAAAAGAAACAAAGTATACATGGCACAACTGCTTATGCTTCAAAAGATATTACATAAGATTTACCATTTAATATTCTGAATTCTTTACATCATGGGGCAGAGCAATATGGTAAGAATAAAAGCTCCTCGACACTTCGGAACAAGCGAGAGTAAAAGCCTCCACAATAATTAATAAAACACCACATAATAAATAGAACCTGGCATACATGTCAGGTATTGTACTATAGACCAGTACAAAATGTCCGCATGCCAACATTGCCTGAATACCAATACAGGATATTGCACAATGACGCGCCTTAATCTGGGTGTTGCACATTGCACACTGATACTAAAATAAATTAACAGCAAATCTCTTTGTTTTCTGAAGACCACAATAATTACCCTGCAAACTGCACTGCACAGAATAGGCGTGAACTTGTTGCACTCAGTGGTTGGCGATAGCAGATGTCATCTGCATGCAAGTAAGATGTCCTTCAATTCTTGCGATTGCCAACCTGAGAGATGGACAAAGCTACCAAAAAAGCTGAATGCTAGATGCTACACTAAAGGCTACACTAAATGACAGTATGTGAAGCAGGAGGAGGCTGAATTTGACCACCTCTGTAGAAGTACTATAAAAGCCGACTGGAGCCAGTACCCTGTGCGTAGTTCCGTTGCCAGCGCCAGACAGTGGTAGCGATAGGTGGCTGGTGTCCCTCCTGGGTAACGTTTGGGGCTGGACATGACTGACCTGGGACAGAAACCGTAAAAAGCAGATAGTGAAACAGGAAAAGTTTGTAACAGTTCAGAACATTGGCATTTTGTACCTTAGATGAATTATCAGCTGATATTGTAAATTTAGCAACACTGCTAATTATATCAAGCTGCCATATAGATAACATAATAACACCTCACATCATTAGCATAGGGCAGTGTTTCTCAAACTTTTTCAGACCAAGGAGCAATGAAAAAAACTCGGGGACCACCTAACTCCCAAAACATCCCCAAAAACAATAGGCCTACTACTTCAACTGTAAATTACAAATTACAGGCTAATTAAATGACAAATAGCAGTACAATTAATCAATTTTTGGCTTCCCACAATTATGAAAACAAGATAACCGATATAAAAAATATATAGTCATTTATTTTAGTTAGTCCATTTAACTTTTTTTTTTTTTTTTACATTTATTTCTCCTGTTCAGTTCAAATATATTCAAAGTTCAAAGAAAGTTTTTTCAAGTTCAATAAATGCACAATGTTGCCAAAGTCAAATAGGCTATCTTTTGCCATCTTCAAGTTGCATTCGGTGATGTTTTTGTGTTCAAATAAGTGTTAAATGGCTCTACATTCTGACAGCAATCACTGAAATAGAGTGTTTGGTCAGTAACTTGGAACTCCCAACCACCCGCTGTACTCTGTCTCTCTCCTGTAGCCCTGCAGGCAGAGTGGACGTATCTCCGCAACCGTAAGTGGTAGAGAGTCAAGGGTGGTGGCATTGGATTCGGGGTGAAAAAATACATATAGTCCTTTACCAGCAATGTGATCTGACCTTGAGTTTCCCAGAAAATGTAAACATTTCTCTGATTGGATAGTGGGAGGTAAAAAAAAGGAAAAAAATATAAATCTACTCGCGGACCACTAGGGGACCACTGTTTGAGAAACACTGGCATAGGGGCATGGTCAGTATTGGCCTACAGCACCCCAGTTCTCCAAGTGAAGTCAGTGTGACACTAAAGACCTAGCAAAGGAAGAGCAGTATGGCAGGGTGAGGACATCACCACCCAAACCCACTCACATCGCAAACATACTGAGCTTCAGCTGCAAGCTGTGGGAAACCTTGTGCTTTGATGACTATGTCTGCAACCTTCTCTCAATTACCCCATTTCTAAGTAAAGGGGAAATGTGCAAGGCAGGTTGTTCTCCTTATGGAGTGCATTGGCTGAGGCATTTGGGGTGGAGGAAAAAAAATGTTTATTCAGTGTTTATTCTATTTATTCTGTAACGATCAGTAAATGATAGGGGTGTCACAATATATCGTCCCACGAAATTTCGCGATAGTAAAACGTCACGATATGTATCGTTGAGATGAAATCTCATATCGCAATTTTTTTTTTTTTTTTTTTTTTTTTTTTTTTTTTTCAAAAAATAGACTAAGAAACGTCTTTGTTTGTTGAAGTTCAATGTGTGGAAAGTAGTTCAGTTGAACAAGTCTCTGAAGAGACACATGAGAAGTTATACAGGAGAGAAACCATTCAATTGAGTTTCTGGCAAAACTGTTTACTTGACAGGAAAAACTGAAGATGCATAAAAAATAGATTAAGAAAAGTCTTGTTGTTTAAGTTTGAAGAAAAACTGAAGATGCATAATGAGAATTTATACTGCTGAGAAACCTTTTAGTTCAAAGTAAATCTAAGTGACGGTGTAACTCATTCTATTTCAAGATAAGCCTTATCTCCAATCTCATGTTTTTTCTAGTTGTTATTGTAATAACAATTTCCCACAACAGCATGTTTTGTATTTGTGCATTTCAAATAAAATAATACTTTTCCAGTCATATATTGTCATTATTCAAGTTTAAAAAAATATGGTTAAAATCGTATCGTATCGTATCGTTATCGTGAACCCAGTATCGTGATACGTATCGTATCGTGAACTGAGTGTATCGTGACACCGCTAGTAAATGAACACCTGCTGTGTTCACGTTTCGGCGCCTCACCTTGCTGGAGGCGTGTCCACGGGCTCGGCGCGGGGGCTTCCAGGACCTCTCCTTGGTGACGCCGTTGACATAGTAGCATCGCCCCGTCGCTGGGTCCCAGTACTGCTCCCACATCTCCATGATCTGAAGAGGCTGCTGTCCTGGATCAGGGCCGGGCGGCTCTAGGTGAGACTGTCGCTTCACAGAGTGGACTTCGGTGTAGAGGGGGGAGTCCTGCCAGGACAGCTGGGGGATGTAGGATTCTGTCGGGACCTGTAGGTAAAAGGTGGCAATAGGACCTGAATGATCTGCATAATACATGGCAGAAACACAACATTACAACTCACTGCTGTTTTTAATGGAGGGGGGATAAATAAATAAATAACTGCCTCACGGTCGTATGCCTCCGCCAACAAGTCCAGACTCATACAAGCACAAATACCTTGAAGCCCGCGGCGCAGTGGTGTGGCCATTCAGCCTTATCTTAAGGCAATGTTTGGGGGTACCTCTACAACACGGCTAATCATTTTCAACATAGGGTGTAAGACAACATAGGGGTAGGACCATTACCCCTACACTCCCATCACCCACACATACCCCTAGCGACTCCCCGACGTACCCCTTGAACCCCGACTCTCTACGACCTTCCCAGCACCCACATCCCCCCCAGCCACTCTGCCTATCCACCCCTCGAACCCCAACTCTCTGCGAACATCCTATCTCTAGTTACAGCCCCTAACCCTGTCCCCTTACTGACCACGCCCCCTCCCACCACCCACACCCCCCTAGCCACTCCCCCAACCCACTGCTTGAATCCCTAAGTACTCTCTACGACCTTCCTATCCCTAAGCTACGCCCCCTTTTCCCCAGCCCCGCCCCCTTCCTTGACCTACCCCACCCCCACCCCCTCCCACCACCCACATCCCTAGCCACTCCCTCTACCCCCCCCCCCCCCCCTCGAATCCTGACTCGTACATACGTATAATGTACGGACAGACGGACAACCTGAAAAAAATGCTCCGGCAGATGCATAAAAACTATTGTTTGGACTTAACTAGCCTATAATAGTAATAATAATAATTGATTGCATTTATATAGCGGGGTTAGGGTTAGGGTTTATAGATACTCAAAGCGCTTCACATAAGGAGGGAGGGGGGGACTCAACTCATCCATCACCGATGTGTAGCACCCACCTGGGTGATACACGGCATCCAGTTTGTGCCAGAAGGCTCACCACACATCAGCCTATCACAGTGGAGAGTTGAGGACTGAATTTGCCAATTAAGTAATGAGGGATGATTGCAGTAAGTGGCCATGATTGAAGGAAGGCCTGTGTGGGAATGGAGCCAGGGCAGTGGGGTTACACTAGCCTGGGTCCAGGGCAGTGGGGTTACACTAGCCTGGGTCCAGGGCAGTGGGGTTACACTAGCCTGGGTCCAGGGCAGTGGGGTTACACTAGCCTGGGTCCAGGGCAGTGGGGTTACACTAGCCTGGGTCCAGGGCAGTGGGGTTACACTAGCCTGGGTCCAGACCTCCGCCCACTCCACAGTTGTGGAATAGAAGAGGAAATGAGTTTACGAGTTGAAAATTCAATCTGAATATCAGGCTTAGGGTTACACGCCTACTGACCACAGTCAGGACTTTGGTTTAACATCTCATCCAAAGGACGGTGCTCACTCACAGGACAGAGTCTCCGTGTCTGCCCTGGGGCATTTGGGGATATTATTCATGATGAGACCAGAGGGGAAGAGCACCTCCTACTGGTCCTCCAACACCACTTCCAGCACCAGTCTCCCATCCGAGGACTAATCACAGCCAGACATGCTTAGCTTCCCCATGAAAGACAGTCATGTAATGCAGGAGCTACTGGTGCTGGCCATTGACTGGTGCTGATGCTAACAGTATGCTAACAATAATGGAGACAATGTGTATGTTGTACAGTTTGTACATACAGCAGCATGTATGTTCATGCATCATTCATGTGAATGTGCATTTCAGTAAATGCATTTACTGAACACTAAACAGTATGTATTATTAGCATACAATCATGTTTCGTGCATATTGTACGTACGTGCCTACGTACATGCGTGCGTGCGAGTATATGTGACTGGTAGGACGAGGATGCACATAACGGGTATCAAAATAGCAAAGGATGTGGCTTAACAAAAATAGTCACCACAGTCAGAGAAAAACAGAAGCAAACAAAGTCCACATAAACCAGAAGGCCGATACGAGAAACGATGAAAAACCCACCACCTCTCTCTAACTAAAGAATGTGTGTCAGAGGTTGGATTAAGCCACAGTTTAATGCCGATGGAGAGGAATAAACCAACAGCTACGGACGGGGGGAGCTACAGATCCAATGACATAATGTGAAATAATATGTATGGAAGATCATCCTTCCATGAAATATAGACATCATTCACTGACAGATTGACTGGCTAGCTGCCTTGATCCCTGTTACATAACACATACTCATTTCAGATAATAATCGATGGAACGTGAACGTGTGTGTGTGTGTGTGTGTGTGTGTGTGTGTGTGTGTGTGTATGTATGAAGCACGTGTGAGAGGGGATGTGATGCATATAGTGTGCTCCAGGGGGCAGCACTGTTTTGATGAGCCATGTTCACCTGAGGCCACCTGCGGTGCTGCGTTACCTACACCTGACCTCAGTGTTACTCTCTAGGGCACATCAATAATAATTGATATATATTAGAAAAATCTGAATAAAAACAGTTTGATTTAGCATATTTTGATTTGCCGGTGAGAAGCACAGTGGAATATTCCAATTGATTCATTACATTTGAGCTGGAAATAAACCAAAAGATGGAACTTGAATTTTAACACAAGAATATTCCCTCAAGTGCGAGAAAGAGAGAATTTGAGTGTTTTGAGGTTAGAGGGAAATTGACCTGACATGGCTGTGGATATATTAATCCTGCTTACTGGGCTTAGAGACACAAGTGTGGAAGGCCCTCACAGAGACAGAGACAGAAAGAGACAGAGAGAGAGAGAGAGAGAGAGAGAGAGAGAGAGAGAGAGAGAGAGAGAGAGACACAGAGAGAGGGAGAGAGAGAGAGAGAGAGAGAGATCACAGCTATCTTAAATCATGGCATCGCTGGTACTGTACATGGTACGTCAGACTAAAACTCATTTTAGAAAGCTATTGGGTAGTGTGGCTGTGCAGTTTAACTTGGCTGAGACCATTGACGCGGAGACAAATAAGCAGATTATTCCTCTCACAGACAACGCCTTGTGTAACATCTTCTGACGTGATCCAGTGATGCTCTGACGTCAGGACAACGCTAACTTGATTGCTGCTCTGGGGGGGATTATTAAAGTAGTCGAGTACAGATGAAAACCCAATAAAATCCAAGCTACCACTCCAGCAGCCTGGTGGCAGGCAGACAAAACTCACTAGGCCTTTGGTAACACGTCATCCCACGAGGTTAGAGACTTTGGCAGAGACGGGGGAGTCAAATCAAATAGCCCCTGTAACTTAATTTAACTAGCTTAGCATGATGGTGTTTTGCTATAATTCACCTTCTCAGGTGTCAACATCTGTCTCCGTGTACCCATAAAACCGCTGTCATTTTCTGTAGTTGGTTTGATTACGACTTTGAATAGCAATGTGTTCTCACCGAACCAGAGGAACTGAACCAAAGGAGTAAACGCTCCTTCAAATAGTTCAAATAAACTGCTCAAAACATGCTTGCGCCACGAGTTTATCTTGGTTCTATGAAGCCCCAAGGTGGCCCAGATGTGGTGTCAAGACCTTTGAGGAACATCTCCAGCAGGTCACTAGGTCTTTGACTCTTCCTACCTGCAGATGGTTGTTCCTGAGGGAAGTTCCCGCCATGTCCCACTGGCTGCAGGACTTCTTGGGGATCCTGTGGCTGCTGAACCCACCACCGCCCACCTCGTCGTACGGGTTCTCAGGCAGGTTACTGGAGCTCTGGCTCCGGGTGATCGTGGGGGGCTCCCTGTGAGTCGGCGATGGCGCCGTTTGGCCCACGGAGGGCGCGGGCGACCCGGGGACCGTGAGGTGGGCTGAGGGGGAGGGGAAGGGGTTGGGGGCGTGGGTGGATCCAGACAGGGGCAGGGTGGGGAAGCGGCCTCCACCCATACTCGCACTGTGGTCCAGCCCTCGGAAGGCACTGTTATGGTTGAGGTTTTCCATGGAGCGGCAGAAGGGTTTGTTCACTGTGGGAGAGGAAACATGTCATCTGCAACGCTCAATCTACACAGAAGTTTTTCTCCGCATATTCCAGAACACACATCAATACAGAAGTACAGGTTAGCATTGTTACTGTTGTACAAGGCCGACTCAAACAGCCAAGACACAGAAAAGAAAAGTGTTTATTTATTCTGCCTCTCACTCTCTGTCCCTTTCTTGCTGTCATGTCTCAGCCACTCACACTTTACCTTGGTATTGTTGACTATAGGTAGAAGCTGTTGGACTGGGAGAAAGCGACACCCTCGGCAGTATCCTGTGGTTGGAACTCAACGAGGCAGACACGACCAGGTGACCATGCGAGGGCATGGGCACCTCCGTCACGTACGTGGCGGGTACATACAGCGGTTTGGTTTTACTGGCTGCCCCGATCCTCCTCACCTGCAAATTAAGAAGGAATACATTTCCTTAATGTTTTGCTATTTGTTCCACTTAAATCCACTTTGTTCAACCGACACAGCAGAATCAAAAGAAATTATCTTTTTTTTTGGTTTACCTGCCACCAGTCAGTGTTGGTCTTCTTCATGAGAATAAAGCGCTCGCCTTCCCGTATGCAGACCTGCCGCCCGTCGGCACCTCGGTAGTTGTAGTCATACTGGGCCTCGAGGACCACCGTACTGGGGAGCCCGCAGAACGCGGCGCCCCTGCTGGCCACCGCCGGCGCTGCGGCAGACTGCTGGTGCCCCACAGAGCGCCGCCAACTACCAGACAGCATGGCTCTCTCCACGCAGTGTTGTTCAGCAACCTCCCCTGGGAGCGTCTGGACGACGGTCGACGGTGGCGGCGACACTGGTCTCGTTGGCACGGCGCAGGTGTGAATGGAGCCCGGCCAGTGCCATGCTCTGAGACGCATATGGAGAAAAATGAACAGGTGTTTAATAGAGATTGAGACAAACAGACAGAGAGAGAGAAGGGGGGGAGAGAGAGAGAGAGAGAGAGAGAGAGAGAGAGAGAGAGATTAGGTTAGATTGATCACAACAGAAGTCAAGAGGACATGGCAATATTGAGATGACTGAGGCTGAGAGAGATGTTTGAAATGAAAACCACTGCGTCATAATTATATCATTGATGTCAAACAAAAGCTGAACGTGTGTTCTGGAGAGCAGCAAATGAGGCCAGCCACTTAGATTTGGAAATCATCAATCTGTTCTGTTTTCTTGCCCTTTCATTGCACAAGCGGTTATTTCACTTCCTTTCTGTCACAAAACCCAAAACAAAGCTAGTTTGTGCCAGGTTCTAAGAGGGACAAACAAGATGCATTGCACAATATGACATTACGATGGGAATAAAATAAAACTTTTGTCTTCTTGTCCAATATGCAGCTGACCGCTATTGCCAATATTTGCAACGAAGCAGAAGCCCTGGCTCTTTCCGCTTCCAATTTTGGTTTTGGTATGACGTACGTTAGTCAGATATGCACGTGTTTGGATGAAGATGAAATGTCACAGCATTCTTGTACTGTCCTTTCGTTCTGGTAGAAGTAAGATACCTGTGTATGTGAATGCCTCGTGCGTTTGGTGGATGTAAGGAGCGTAAGATACCCAAAATAGCATCTGTCTCTAACTTTCTGCCAGACGCATAGCAGTAACAGCTTCACTGCCTGCATACACATACATGCACCTGCCACCCACCCGTGTACACACACACACACTGTGTACACACACACACACACACCTGCGCGCGTGCACACACACACACACACACACACCTGCGCGCGTGTGCACACACACACACACACACACACACACGCACACACCTGCGCGAGTGTGCACACAGACACACACACGCACACACACCCGCGCGCATGTGTGCACACACACACGCATACACACGCATACACACACACACACACACACACACACACACACGCACGCCTGCGTGTGTGCACACACACGCACACGCACACAAACACACACACACACACACACACACACAGAAGCATCCCTAGGCACATAGCAACAGCGCTTCAGTCATGGCTATGCCCAACCCATCCCAGTCTGGGCGAGGAGAAGAGAGGCGATCAGTGAGAGCGAATCCCTGAGAGAGTGAATAGAGAAATGCATGTTCATGCTGGATGTAGTGGCTGAATGACCATTAACCCTGGTCGGCCTGGGACTGAGACAGGTGGGGGGTGGGGACAGAGAGGGGGATGAGATAGATTATATATAATATATATAGAAAGAGGAAACGTTTGAATGATATATACTGTACCAACCTGTGGAAGGAGAGAAGGAAATCAGGACTTGAAAAATAAGAAAGATAGGGGGGGGGGGGGGGGGGGGTAGAGTTAGGTGGAGCTGTATGAAATCAGTTGGAGGGGGGGGGGAGGTGGAGGGGGGTGGGGTTAGCTAGCTGAACCTTGATAATCCTGCTGTTATTAAAGCACAGGAATGAATCTGTGCGCACCACGCCAACAGAGAATGACAGTAATCTGTGCCAGCATATGGCGGACGCACGACTGCCTGGCTCACACAGGTAGACACGACAGACAGTTCACTGCAAGGCAGGCAGCACGCAGGGATATTACATCCAAATGTATTCTAATGAATCAAGAGACGTGCCATTGAACACTTGGACACCAGGTATAGTCTAGCTCTAGATAGAGTAGAGTAGACAGACATCTGGGTCCGTCACGTTGCATATGGGTGGATGTCTGCTCTGCACAACTGGCTTCATTTGTATCAGATTACTATAACAGCAGGGGTCCCCCTACAATTGGCCCACCAGGCCCACAAGGAACCCTGCCAGGCTAGAAAAAATGGCATGGGGGGGGGGGGGGGGGTGCTTTTACAAATCTCAATCCAAACCTTTATATTACAATACAACAAAACATACATTGGTGTTGACAGTCAAGTCAAGTCAAGTCAAGTTTATTTATATAGCCCTAATTCACAAGCATGTCTCAGAGGGCTTCACAGAGAATATGTCTAGCTAATTCTAGCTGACACAACAGTAGCGAATTACAGTAATAAAGATAACACATTGAACAATTGATAGAGAAATATAGAAAATATAGAAATACAGGAGAGAGCAGAGGAGAGAGCAGGAGAAGGGAAGGAGAGCAGGGGGAATGTGGGAGAGTGACGGGGTGGGGAGGGAATGGGAAATGTTGGAGGGTGTAGGAGGTGGGGAAGGAGCAAGAGGAGAGAGCAGGAGAGGGGAAGGGGGGGGGAGGAGAAGAGAGCAGGGGGAGGGGAAGGGGGGGGGGGAGAGAATGGGACAGTAACAAGCACTAAATATTACACCGTAACACCAAATATACATTAATTCAAATCAATCAATAAGCATTATGTGATCACTTTGTTTTAAGTCTTGAATATTGAATATACCTAGCGATCCAAAATTTTGAAAGCAAATATAAATCGCAGACCACCTTCTGCGCCATCTGACCGAAGCCGACTGCGGCAGTACGCCATCCCCGCTGTGCGCTGCGGGATGGTCGATTTAGGTTTTGTTTTTGGTGGGTACCACCAGGCCTGGAAAGAAATCTAGGGGAAACACTTAAGGCCCAATTATACTCTACAGAGCCTTCTGTCCGTACTCTGCGTTCATTTCGTGCAGATTTCTGTCTGTCATCTGAAAGCTTACGGATACGCATGAAACGGAGCAGAACCACACACACACACTCACACATTTGACTCTCTACTGCCCACTGGTGGATGTATTGCTTAACATGATACCAACGTGAAAGACGCATGGAAGTATGTGGGCAGTGACGATTCCACCGTTTGAAATGAAAAATGTTCGTATGAAAATGGAGTATAAATGAGCCTTTAACAGTTTTTTACACTTACAAATTTTGACCCGCCCACAAGTCAATTTTACATTTGTGTGTTTAAAAACATACAGAAATCCCACTGGGCTTTCAGCCAAGAATTTCAAATATGCTCATATACAAATCACTTAGGACATAAGCATTTGCATCTATTCCAGCCAAAAGGTGAATCTGCTACTGTTACATTACATTACATTACGTCATTTGGCAGACGCTTTTATCCAAAGCGACTTACAATAACACATTTTTGTCAGCAATAGAGCAATCAGCTATGCAACACAGTCTATGACAACTACAACTACAACCTCTGAAGGAACAGTATTACAAGTTTAGTTTAGGTGTGTTTTTTTTCTTTTTCTGTTCAAATGTGCATCAGCATCTGTGATAGCATTGACACTTGCCCATTCATCACTATATGCATGCTTTGCAAGACGTGGCGGTAATTTATTTTAGACATGTAACCATGTAGACATGTCCAGTAGATATTATGCTGACATTCTTTGTAGGAGATAAGAGATCATCAAACAATAAACGCTCTTGATGAACTGAAGAAGTATTGTTCTAGTGATTCTCGTGCTAAACAACACTACTACTCTGGAGGGACAGAGGTGAAGTCAGACACAAAGCGAGTGAGCAAACAGGAAACCTCATATGCACATCAAAGCTCAAACCACAGTTTGGGTCATATCCTTTCCATCGCGCCATTTGTTTTTTGCAGTAAGGTACTGTGCACAGTTCAGCAATAGTGATTTTAATCTGATTTTCCGTACTACATGTCTTTGTTAGTGTATGGG
>NW_028152172.1:270700-343200 GCF_964638095.1 Poromitra crassiceps | reverse complement strand
TGAGAATGAATCTGCACTTCCTGCCGCCCTTCAAAATAAAACCATTTAGAAGGGACAGGCACTGAATGCTGCTATAGCGCCCCCTAAAGGCTAAATGACAAAATACTTCTGATATAGGCTCAGAGTACATCCCTCCACACCTGTACCAAGTTTGGTTAGCATCGGACGATTTTTGTGAAATAGGCCCCACCCACAGAAGATTGGAAGTGGATTATATCGCAATGGTGTGTTTTTTTTTTTGAACTTCCAAATCAGTGTTGTGCAGGACACTCCCAACATGATGTGTGCGTTGGTTTGGTGAAGATTGGACAAAATTCCAAGGAGAAATGGCAAAAAAAGGGTTTTGGACAAAATGCAAAATGGCGGAAAATCTAGTCAGACGCAAATGGGCGTGGCCTAGTTGAGTAGATGCGGGAGGACCCAAGGAATCCAGGGAAAAAATAATTTTGATGATAGACCCTACGGTTCAAAAGTTATGGACCAAAAGGTAAGGAGGGCTGTTATAGCGCCACCATATGGTCAATTGGTGCAATTTTTTCGGGGATAGTAAAAGACCCCTCAGTGCACCTCCCCATCAAGTTTCGTAATTCTAGCTCTTATGGTTTCTGAATTACACCTAATTTACTGCAAGATTTTGCAAGATTTTTCCAAACCCCATGCAAGTCAATGGGGAAAAAAATGGCGCTTAATGGCGAATTGCGGCCAAACCGCTTTCACAAACCCTTAGCAAAGTCATAGCAACCATGTCCTCAATGAGCCGCTCATTTTGAGGTCTGGCATGTCTATGTGGCGCAAAAATTGAGGGAGTTATTACGCGGCTAACTTTTTGGCAGATATAATAAGAATAGGAATAATAAGTATGTGGGACTTCAAGATTGTGCCTTGCTTGTCAGCAAGCACAATAATTATTGCTTTTATCTCGGAAACGGAAGGTGCAATCGTGATTCTGCCCACCACTAGCGTACTTTTTCACCCCGATTCCAACGCCGCCATCATTGAGTCTCTACGAGTTACGGTTGCGGAGATACGTTGCTGTAGCGCCCCCCATAGGCAAACAATAGCGCCCCCTACACGCCAAATGACACTATCTCTTCTGAAATCAACTCAGAAGTGTCAAGTGTCATACAAGAAGGAAGGCTGGCCATAATGAGAATGAATCTGCACTTCCTGCCCGCCCTTCAAAATAAAACCATTTAGAAGGGACAGGCACTGAATGCTGCTATAGCGCCCCCTAAAGGCTAAATGACAAAATACTTCTGATATAGGCTCAGAGTACATCCCTCCACACCTGTACCAAGTTTGGTTAGCATCGGACGATTTTTGTGAAATAGGCCCCACCCACAGAAGATTGGAAGTGGATTATATCGCAATGGTGTGTTTTTTTTTTTGAACTTCCAAATCAGTGTTGTGCAGGACACTCCCAACATGATGTGTGCGTTGGTTTGGTGAAGATTGGACAAAATTCCAAGGAGAAATGGCAAAAAAAGGGTTTTGGACAAAATGCAAAATGGCGGAAAATCTAGTCAGACGCAAATGGGCGTGGCCTAGTTGAGTAGATGCGGGAGGACCCAAGGAATCCAGGGAAAAAATAATTTTGATGATAGACCCTACGGTTCAAAAGTTATGGACCAAAAGGTAAGGAGGGCTGTTATAGCGCCACATATGGTCAATTGGTGCAATTTTTTCGGGGATAGTAAAAGACCCCTCAGTGCACCTCCCCATCAAGTTTCGTAATTCTAGCTCTTATGGTTTCTGAATTACACCTAATTTACTGCAAGATTTTGCAAGATTTTTCCAAACCCCATGCAAGTCAATGGGGAAAAAAATGGCGCTTAATGGCGAATTGCGGCCAAACCGCTTTCACAAACCCTTAGCAAAGTCATAGCAACCATGTCCTCAATGAGCCGCTCATTTTGAGGTCTGGCATGTCTATGTGGCGCAAAAATTGAGGGAGTTATTACGCGGCTAACTTTTTGGCAGATATAATAAGAATAGGAATAATAAGTATGTGGGACTTCAAGATTGTGCCTTGCTTGTCAGCAAGCACAATAATTATTGCTTTTATCTCGGAAACGGAAGGTGCAATCGTGATTCTGCCCACCACTAGCGTACTTTTTCACCCCGATTCCAACGCCGCCATCATTGAGTCTCTACGAGTTACGGTTGCGGAGATACGTTGCTGTAGCGCCCCCCATAGGCAAACAATAGCGCCCCCTACACGCCAAATGACACTATCTCTTCTGAAATCAACTCAGAAGTGTCAAGTGTCATACAAGAAGGAAGGCTGGCCATAATGAGAATGAATCTGCACTTCCTGCCGCCCTTCAAAATAAAACCATTTAGAAGGGACAGGCACTGAATGCTGCTATAGCGCCCCCTAAAGGCTAAATGACAAAATACTTCTGATATAGGCTCAGAGTACATCCCTCCACACCTGTACCAAGTTTGGTTAGCATCGGACGATTTTTTGTGAAATAGGCCCCACCCACAGAAGATTGGAAGTGGATTATATCGCAATGGTGTGTTTTTTTTTTGAACTTCCAAATCAGTGTTGTGCAGGACACTCCCAACATGATGTGTGCGTTGGTTTGGTGAAGATTGGACAAAATTCCAAGGAGAAATGGCAAAAAAAGGGTTTTGGACAAAATGCAAAATGGCGGAAAATCTAGTCAGACGCAAATGGGCGTGGCCTAGTTGAGTAGATGCGGGAGGACCCAAGGAATCCAGGGAAAAAATAATTTTGATGATAGACCCTACGGTTCAAAAGTTATGGACCAAAAGGTAAGGAGGCTGTTATAGCGCCACCATATGGTCAATTGGTGCAATTTTTTCGGGGATAGTAAAAGACCCCTCAGTGCACCTCCCCATCAAGTTTCGTAATTCTAGCTCTTATGGTTTCTGAATTACACCTAATTTACTGCAAGATTTTGCAAGATTTTTCCAAACCCCATGCAAGTCAATGGGGAAAAAAATGGCGCTTAATGGCGAATTGCGGCCAAACCGCTTTCACAAACCCTTAGCAAAGTCATAGCAACCATGTCCTCAATGAGCCGCTCATTTTGAGGTCTGGCATGTCTATGTGGCGCAAAAATTGAGGGAGTTATTACGCGGCTAACTTTTTGGCAGATATAATAAGAATAGGAATAATAAGTATGTGGGACTTCAAGATTGTGCCTTGCTTGTCAGCAAGCACAATAATTATTGCTTTTATCTCGGAAACGGAAGGTGCAATCGTGATTCTGCCCACCACTAGCGTACTTTTTCACCCCGATTCCAACGCCGCCATCATTGAGTCTCTACGAGTTACGGTTGCGGAGATACGTTGCTGTAGCGCCCCCCATAGGCAAACAATAGCGCCCCCTACACGCCAAATGACACTATCTCTTCTGAAAATCAACTCAGAAGTGTCAAGTGTCATACAAGAAGGAAGGCTGGCCATAATGAGAATGAATCTGCACTTCCTGCCGCCCTTCAAAATAAAACCATTTAGAAGGGACAGGCACTGAATGCTGCTATAGCGCCCCCTAAAGGCTAAATGACAAAATACTTCTGATATAGGCTCAGAGTACATCCCTCCACACCTGTACCAAGTTTGGTTAGCATCGGACGATTTTTGTGAAATAGGCCCCACCCACAGAAGATTGGAAGTGGATTATATCGCAATGGTGTGTTTTTTTTTGAACTTCCAAATCAGTGTTGTGCAGGACACTCCCAACATGATGTGTGCGTTGGTTTGGTGAAGATTGGACAAAATTCCAAGGAGAAATGGCAAAAAAAGGGTTTTGGACAAAATGCAAAATGGCGGAAAATCTAGTCAGACGCAAATGGGCGTGGCCTAGTTGAGTAGATGCGGGAGGACCCAAGGAATCCAGGGAAAAAATAATTTTGATGATAGACCCTACGGTTCAAAAGTTATGGACCAAAAGGTAAGGAGGGCTGTTATAGCGCCACCATATGGTCAATTGGTGCAATTTTTTCGGGGATAGTAAAAGACCCCTCAGTGCACCTCCCCATCAAGTTTCGTAATTCTAGCTCTTATGGTTTCTGAATTACACCTAATTTACTGCAAGATTTTGCAAGATTTTTCCAAACCCCATGCAAGTCAATGGGGAAAAAAATGGCGCTTAATGGCGAATTGCGGCCAAACCGCTTTCACAAACCCTTAGCAAAGTCATAGCAACCATGTCCTCAATGAGCCGCTCATTTTGAGGTCTGGCATGTCTATGTGGCGCAAAAATTGAGGGAGTTATTACGCGGCTAACTTTTTGGCAGATATAATAAGAATAGGAATAATAAGTATGTGGGACTTCAAGATTGTGCCTTGCTTGTCAGCAAGCACAATAATTATTGCTTTTATCTCGGAAACGGAAGGTGCAATCGTGATTCTGCCCACCACTAGCGTACTTTTTCACCCCGATTCCAACGCCGCCATCATTGAGTCTCTACGAGTTACGGTTGCGGAGATACGTTGCTGTAGCGCCCCCCATAGGCAAACAATAGCGCCCCCTACACGCCAAATGACACTATCTCTTCTGAAATCAACTCAGAAGTGTCAAGTGTCATACAAGAAGGAAGGCTGGCCATAATGAGAATGAATCTGCACTTCCTGCCGCCCTTCAAAATAAAACCATTTAGAAGGGACAGGCACTGAATGCTGCTATAGCGCCCCCTAAAGGCTAAATGACAAAATACTTCTGATATAGGCTCAGAGTACATCCCTCCACACCTGTACCAAGTTTGGTTAGCATCGGACGATTTTTGTGAAATAGGCCCCACCCACAGAAGATTGGAAGTGGATTATATCGCAATGGTGTGTTTTTTTTTTGAACTTCCAAATCAGTGTTGTGCAGGACACTCCCAACATGATGTGTGCGTTGGTTTGGTGAAGATTGGACAAAATTCCAAGGAGAAATGGCAAAAAAAGGGTTTTGGACAAAATGCAAAATGGCGGAAAATCTAGTCAGACGCAAATGGGCGTGGCCTAGTTGAGTAGATGCGGGAGGACCCAAGGAATCCAGGGAAAAAATAATTTTGATGATAGACCCTACGGTTCAAAGTTATGGACCAAAAGGTAAGGAGGGCTGTTATAGCGCCACCATATGGTCAATTGGTGCAATTTTTTCGGGGATAGTAAAAGACCCCTCAGTGCACCTCCCCATCAAGTTTCGTAATTCTAGCTCTTATGGTTTCTGAATTACACCTAATTTACTGCAAGATTTTGCAAGATTTTTCCAAACCCCATGCAAGTCAATGGGGAAAAAAATGGCGCTTAATGGCGAATTGCGGCCAAACCGCTTTCACAAACCCTTAGCAAAGTCATAGCAACCATGTCCTCAATGAGCCGCTCATTTTGAGGTCTGGCATGTCTATGTGGCGCAAAAATTGAGGGAGTTATTACGCGGCTAACTTTTTGGCAGATATAATAAGAATAGGAATAATAAGTATGTGGGACTTCAAGATTGTGCCTTGCTTGTCAGCAAGCACAATAATTATTGCTTTTATCTCGGAAACGGAAGGTGCAATCGTGATTCTGCCCACCACTAGCGTACTTTTTCACCCCGATTCCAACGCCGCCATCATTGAGTCTCTACGAGTTACGGTTGCGGAGATACGTTGCTGTAGCGCCCCCCATAGGCAAACAATAGCGCCCCCTACACGCCAAATGACACTATCTCTTCTGAAATCAACTCAGAAGTGTCAAGTGTCATACAAGAAGGAAGGCTGGCCATAATGAGAATGAATCTGCACTTCCTGCCGCCCTTCAAAATAAAACCATTTAGAAGGGACAGGCACTGAATGCTGCTATAGCGCCCCCTAAAGGCTAAATGACAAAATACTTCTGATATAGGCTCAGAGTACATCCCTCCACACCTGTACCAAGTTTGGTTAGCATCGGACGATTTTTGTGAAATAGGCCCCACCCACAGAAGATTGGAAGTGGATTATATCGCAATGGTGTGTTTTTTTTTTGAACTTCCAAATCAGTGTTGTGCAGGACACTCCCAACATGATGTGTGCGTTGGTTTGGTGAAGATTGGACAAAATTCCAAGGAGAAATGGCAAAAAAAGGGTTTTGGACAAAATGCAAAATGGCGGAAAATCTAGTCAGACGCAAATGGGCGTGGCCTAGTTGAGTAGATGCGGGAGGACCCAAGGAATCCAGGGAAAAAATAATTTTGATGATAGACCCTACGGTTCAAAAGTTATGGACCAAAAGGTAAGGAGGGCTGTTATAGCGCCACCATATGGTCAATTGGTGCAATTTTTTCGGGGATAGTAAAAGACCCCTCAGTGCACCTCCCCATCAAGTTTCGTAATTCTAGCTCTTATGGTTTCTGAATTACACCTAATTTACTGCAAGATTTTGCAAGATTTTTCCAAACCCCATGCAAGTCAATGGGGAAAAAAATGGCGCTTAATGGCGAATTGCGGCCAAACCGCTTTCACAAACCCTTAGCAAAGTCATAGCAACCATGTCCTCAATGAGCCGCTCATTTTGAGGTCTGGCATGTCTATGTGGCGCAAAAATTGAGGGAGTTATTACGCGGCTAACTTTTTGGCAGATATAATAAGAATAGGAATAATAAGTATGTGGGACTTCAAGATTGTGCCTTGCTTGTCAGCAAGCACAATAATTATTGCTTTTATCTCGGAAACGGAAGGTGCAATCGTGATTCTGCCCACCACTAGCGTACTTTTTCACCCCGATTCCAACGCCGCCATCATTGAGTCTCTACGAGTTACGGTTGCGGAGATACGTTGCTGTAGCGCCCCCCATAGGCAAACAATAGCGCCCCCTACACGCCAAATGACACTATCTCTTCTGAAATCAACTCAGAAGTGTCAAGTGTCATACAAGAAGGAAGGCTGGCCATAATGAGAATGAATCTGCACTTCCTGCCGCCCTTCAAAATAAAACCATTTAGAAGGGACAGGCACTGAATGCTGCTATAGCGCCCCCTAAAGGCTAAATGACAAAATACTTCTGATATAGGCTCAGAGTACATCCCTCCACACCTGTACCAAGTTTGGTTAGCATCGGACGATTTTTGTGAAATAGGCCCCACCCACAGAAGATTGGAAGTGGATTATATCGCAATGGTGTGTTTTTTTTTTGAACTTCCAAATCAGTGTTGTGCAGGACACTCCCAACATGATGTGTGCGTTGGTTTGGTGAAGATTGGACAAAATTCCAAGGAGAAATGGCAAAAAAAGGGTTTTGGACAAAATGCAAAATGGCGGAAAATCTAGTCAGACGCAAATGGGCGTGGCCTAGTTGAGTAGATGCGGGAGGACCCAAGGAATCCAGGGAAAAAATAATTTTGATGATAGACCCTACGGTTCAAAAGTTATGGACCAAAAGGTAAGGAGGGCTGTTATAGCGCCACCATATGGTCAATTGGTGCAATTTTTTCGGGGATAGTAAAAGACCCCTCAGTGCACCTCCCCATCAAGTTTCGTAATTCTAGCTCTTATGGTTTCTGAATTACACCTAATTTACTGCAAGATTTTGCAAGATTTTTCCAAACCCCATGCAAGTCAATGGGGAAAAAAATGGCGCTTAATGGCGAATTGCGGCCAAACCGCTTTCACAAACCCTTAGCAAAGTCATAGCAACCATGTCCTCAATGAGCCGCTCATTTTGAGGTCTGGCATGTCTATGTGGCGCAAAAATTGAGGGAGTTATTACGCGGCTAACTTTTTGGCAGATATAATAAGAATAGGAATAATAAGTATGTGGGACTTCAAGATTGTGCCTTGCTTGTCAGCAAGCACAATAATTATTGCTTTTATCTCGGAAACGGAAGGTGCAATCGTGATTCTGCCCACCACTAGCGTACTTTTTCACCCCGATTCCAACGCCGCCATCATTGAGTCTCTACGAGTTACGGTTGCGGAGATACGTTGCTGTAGCGCCCCCCATAGGCAAACAATAGCGCCCCCTACACGCCAAATGACACTATCTCTTCTGAAATCAACTCAGAAGTGTCAAGTGTCATACAAGAAGGAAGGCTGGCCATAATGAGAATGAATCTGCACTTCCTGCCGCCCTTCAAAATAAAACCATTTAGAAGGGACAGGCACTGAATGCTGCTATAGCGCCCCCTAAAGGCTAAATGACAAAATACTTCTGATATAGGCTCAGAGTACATCCCTCCACACCTGTACCAAGTTTGGTTAGCATCGGACGATTTTTGTGAAATAGGCCCCACCCACAGAAGATTGGAAGTGGATTATATCGCAATGGTGTGTTTTTTTTTTGAACTTCCAAATCAGTGTTGTGCAGGACACTCCCAACATGATGTGTGCGTTGGTTTGGTGAAGATTGGACAAAATTCCAAGGAGAAATGGCAAAAAAAGGGTTTTGGACAAAATGCAAAATGGCGGAAAATCTAGTCAGACGCAAATGGGCGTGGCCTAGTTGAGTAGATGCGGGAGGACCCAAGGAATCCAGGGAAAAAATAATTTTGATGATAGACCCTACGGTTCAAAAGTTATGGACCAAAAGGTAAGGAGGGCTGTTATAGCGCCACCATATGGTCAATTGGTGCAATTTTTTCGGGGATAGTAAAAGACCCCTCAGTGCACCTCCCCATCAAGTTTCGTAATTCTAGCTCTTATGGTTTCTGAATTACACCTAATTTACTGCAAGATTTTGCAAGATTTTTCCAAACCCCATGCAAGTCAATGGGGAAAAAAATGGCGCTTAATGGCGAATTGCGGCCAAACCGCTTTCACAAACCCTTAGCAAAGTCATAGCAACCATGTCCTCAATGAGCCGCTCATTTTGAGGTCTGGCATGTCTATGTGGCGCAAAAATTGAGGGAGTTATTACGCGGCTAACTTTTTGGCAGATATAATAAGAATAGGAATAATAAGTATGTGGGACTTCAAGATTGTGCCTTGCTTGTCAGCAAGCACAATAATTATTGCTTTTATCTCGGAAACGGAAGGTGCAATCGTGATTCTGCCCACCACTAGCGTACTTTTTCACCCCGATTCCAACGCCGCCATCATTGAGTCTCTACGAGTTACGGTTGCGGAGATACGTTGCTGTAGCGCCCCCCATAGGCAAACAATAGCGCCCCCTACACGCCAAATGACACTATCTCTTCTGAAATCAACTCAGAAGTGTCAAGTGTCATACAAGAAGGAAGGCTGGCCATAATGAGAATGAATCTGCACTTCCTGCCGCCCTTCAAAATAAAACCATTTAGAAGGGACAGGCACTGAATGCTGCTATAGCGCCCCCTAAAGGCTAAATGACAAAATACTTCTGATATAGGCTCAGAGTACATCCCTCCACACCTGTACCAAGTTTGGTTAGCATCGGACGATTTTTGTGAAATAGGCCCCACCCACAGAAGATTGGAAGTGGATTATATCGCAATGGTGTGTTTTTTTTTTGAACTTCCAAATCAGTGTTGTGCAGGACACTCCCAACATGATGTGTGCGTTGGTTTGGTGAAGATTGGACAAAATTCCAAGGAGAAATGGCAAAAAAAGGGTTTTGGACAAAATGCAAAATGGCGGAAAATCTAGTCAGACGCAAATGGGCGTGGCCTAGTTGAGTAGATGCGGGAGGACCCAAGGAATCCAGGGAAAAAATAATTTTGATGATAGACCCTACGGTTCAAAAGTTATGGACCAAAAGGTAAGGAGGGCTGTTATAGCGCCACCATATGGTCAATTGGTGCAATTTTTTCGGGGATAGTAAAAGACCCCTCAGTGCACCTCCCCATCAAGTTTCGTAATTCTAGCTCTTATGGTTTCTGAATTACACCTAATTTACTGCAAGATTTTGCAAGATTTTTCCAAACCCCATGCAAGTCAATGGGGAAAAAAATGGCGCTTAATGGCGAATTGCGGCCAAACCGCTTTCACAAACCCTTAGCAAAGTCATAGCAACCATGTCCTCAATGAGCCGCTCATTTTGAGGTCTGGCATGTCTATGTGGCGCAAAAATTGAGGGAGTTATTACGCGGCTAACTTTTTGGCAGATATAATAAGAATAGGAATAATAAGTATGTGGGACTTCAAGATTGTGCCTTGCTTGTCAGCAAGCACAATAATTATTGCTTTTATCTCGGAAACGGAAGGTGCAATCGTGATTCTGCCCACCACTAGCGTACTTTTTCACCCCGATTCCAACGCCGCCATCATTGAGTCTCTACGAGTTACGGTTGCGGAGATACGTTGCTGTAGCGCCCCCCATAGGCAAACAATAGCGCCCCCTACACGCCAAATGACACTATCTCTTCTGAAATCAACTCAGAAGTGTCAAGTGTCATACAAGAAGGAAGGCTGGCCATAATGAGAATGAATCTGCACTTCCTGCCGCCCTTCAAAATAAAACCATTTAGAAGGGACAGGCACTGAATGCTGCTATAGCGCCCCCTAAAGGCTAAATGACAAAATACTTCTGATATAGGCTCAGAGTACATCCCTCCACACCTGTACCAAGTTTGGTTAGCATCGGACGATTTTTGTGAAATAGGCCCCACCCACAGAAGATTGGAAGTGGATTATATCGCAATGGTGTGTTTTTTTTTTGAACTTCCAAATCAGTGTTGTGCAGGACACTCCCAACATGATGTGTGCGTTGGTTTGGTGAAGATTGGACAAAATTCCAAGGAGAAATGGCAAAAAAAGGGTTTTGGACAAAATGCAAAATGGCGGAAAATCTAGTCAGACGCAAATGGGCGTGGCCTAGTTGAGTAGATGCGGGAGGACCCAAGGAATCCAGGGAAAAAATAATTTTGATGATAGACCCTACGGTTCAAAAGTTATGGACCAAAAGGTAAGGAGGGCTGTTATAGCGCCACCATATGGTCAATTGGTGCAATTTTTTCGGGGATAGTAAAAGACCCCTCAGTGCACCTCCCCATCAAGTTTCGTAATTCTAGCTCTTATGGTTTCTGAATTACACCTAATTTACTGCAAGATTTTGCAAGATTTTTCCAAACCCCATGCAAGTCAATGGGGAAAAAAATGGCGCTTAATGGCGAATTGCGGCCAAACCGCTTTCACAAACCCTTAGCAAAGTCATAGCAACCATGTCCTCAATGAGCCGCTCATTTTGAGGTCTGGCATGTCTATGTGGCGCAAAAATTGAGGGAGTTATTACGCGGCTAACTTTTTGGCAGATATAATAAGAATAGGAATAATAAGTATGTGGGACTTCAAGATTGTGCCTTGCTTGTCAGCAAGCACAATAATTATTGCTTTTATCTCGGAAACGGAAGGTGCAATCGTGATTCTGCCCACCACTAGCGTACTTTTTCACCCCGATTCCAACGCCGCCATCATTGAGTCTCTACGAGTTACGGTTGCGGAGATACGTTGCTGTAGCGCCCCCCATAGGCAAACAATAGCGCCCCCTACACGCCAAATGACACTATCTCTTCTGAAATCAACTCAGAAGTGTCAAGTGTCATACAAGAAGGAAGGCTGGCCATAATGAGAATGAATCTGCACTTCCTGCCGCCCTTCAAAATAAAACCATTTAGAAGGGACAGGCACTGAATGCTGCTATAGCGCCCCCTAAAGGCTAAATGACAAAATACTTCTGATATAGGCTCAGAGTACATCCCTCCACACCTGTACCAAGTTTGGTTAGCATCGGACGATTTTTGTGAAATAGGCCCCACCCACAGAAGATTGGAAGTGGATTATATCGCAATGGTGTGTTTTTTTTTTGAACTTCCAAATCAGTGTTGTGCAGGACACTCCCAACATGATGTGTGCGTTGGTTTGGTGAAGATTGGACAAAATTCCAAGGAGAAATGGCAAAAAAAGGGTTTTGGACAAAATGCAAAATGGCGGAAAATCTAGTCAGACGCAAATGGGCGTGGCCTAGTTGAGTAGATGCGGGAGGACCCAAGGAATCCAGGGAAAAAATAATTTTGATGATAGACCCTACGGTTCAAAAGTTATGGACCAAAAGGTAAGGAGGGCTGTTATAGCGCCACCATATGGTCAATTGGTGCAATTTTTTCGGGGATAGTAAAAGACCCCTCAGTGCACCTCCCCATCAAGTTTCGTAATTCTAGCTCTTATGGTTTCTGAATTACACCTAATTTACTGCAAGATTTTGCAAGATTTTTCCAAACCCCATGCAAGTCAATGGGGAAAAAAATGGCGCTTAATGGCGAATTGCGGCCAAACCGCTTTCACAAACCCTTAGCAAAGTCATAGCAACCATGTCCTCAATGAGCCGCTCATTTTGAGGTCTGGCATGTCTATGTGGCGCAAAAATTGAGGGAGTTATTACGCGGCTAACTTTTTGGCAGATATAATAAGAATAGGAATAATAAGTATGTGGGACTTCAAGATTGTGCCTTGCTTGTCAGCAAGCACAATAATTATTGCTTTTATCTCGGAAACGGAAGGTGCAATCGTGATTCTGCCCACCACTAGCGTACTTTTTCACCCCGATTCCAACGCCGCCATCATTGAGTCTCTACGAGTTACGGTTGCGGAGATACGTTGCTGTAGCGCCCCCCATAGGCAAACAATAGCGCCCCCTACACGCCAAATGACACTATCTCTTCTGAAATCAACTCAGAAGTGTCAAGTGTCATACAAGAAGGAAGGCTGGCCATAATGAGAATGAATCTGCACTTCCTGCCGCCCTTCAAAATAAAACCATTTAGAAGGGACAGGCACTGAATGCTGCTATAGCGCCCCCTAAAGGCTAAATGACAAAATACTTCTGATATAGGCTCAGAGTACATCCCTCCACACCTGTACCAAGTTTGGTTAGCATCGGACGATTTTTGTGAAATAGGCCCCACCCACAGAAGATTGGAAGTGGATTATATCGCAATGGTGTGTTTTTTTTTTGAACTTCCAAATCAGTGTTGTGCAGGACACTCCCAACATGATGTGTGCGTTGGTTTGGTGAAGATTGGACAAAATTCCAAGGAGAAATGGCAAAAAAAGGGTTTTGGACAAAATGCAAAATGGCGGAAAATCTAGTCAGACGCAAATGGGCGTGGCCTAGTTGAGTAGATGCGGGAGGACCCAAGGAATCCAGGGAAAAAATAATTTTGATGATAGACCCTACGGTTCAAAAGTTATGGACCAAAAGGTAAGGAGGGCTGTTATAGCGCCACCATATGGTCAATTGGTGCAATTTTTTCGGGGATAGTAAAAGACCCCTCAGTGCACCTCCCCATCAAGTTTCGTAATTCTAGCTCTTATGGTTTCTGAATTACACCTAATTTACTGCAAGATTTTGCAAGATTTTTCCAAACCCCATGCAAGTCAATGGGGAAAAAAATGGCGCTTAATGGCGAATTGCGGCCAAACCGCTTTCACAAACCCTTAGCAAAGTCATAGCAACCATGTCCTCAATGAGCCGCTCATTTTGAGGTCTGGCATGTCTATGTGGCGCAAAAATTGAGGGAGTTATTACGCGGCTAACTTTTTGGCAGATATAATAAGAATAGGAATAATAAGTATGTGGGACTTCAAGATTGTGCCTTGCTTGTCAGCAAGCACAATAATTATTGCTTTTATCTCGGAAACGGAAGGTGCAATCGTGATTCTGCCCACCACTAGCGTACTTTTTCACCCCGATTCCAACGCCGCCATCATTGAGTCTCTACGAGTTACGGTTGCGGAGATACGTTGCTGTAGCGCCCCCCATAGGCAAACAATAGCGCCCCCTACACGCCAAATGACACTATCTCTTCTGAAATCAACTCAGAAGTGTCAAGTGTCATACAAGAAGGAAGGCTGGCCATAATGAGAATGAATCTGCACTTCCTGCCGCCCTTCAAAATAAAACCATTTAGAAGGGACAGGCACTGAATGCTGCTATAGCGCCCCCTAAAGGCTAAATGACAAAATACTTCTGATATAGGCTCAGAGTACATCCCTCCACACCTGTACCAAGTTTGGTTAGCATCGGACGATTTTTGTGAAATAGGCCCCACCCACAGAAGATTGGAAGTGGATTATATCGCAATGGTGTGTTTTTTTTTTGAACTTCCAAATCAGTGTTGTGCAGGACACTCCCAACATGATGTGTGCGTTGGTTTGGTGAAGATTGGACAAAATTCCAAGGAGAAATGGCAAAAAAAGGGTTTTGGACAAAATGCAAAATGGCGGAAAATCTAGTCAGACGCAAATGGGCGTGGCCTAGTTGAGTAGATGCGGGAGGACCCAAGGAATCCAGGGAAAAAATAATTTTGATGATAGACCCTACGGTTCAAAAGTTATGGACCAAAAGGTAAGGAGGGCTGTTATAGCGCCACCATATGGTCAATTGGTGCAATTTTTTCGGGGATAGTAAAAGACCCCTCAGTGCACCTCCCCATCAAGTTTCGTAATTCTAGCTCTTATGGTTTCTGAATTACACCTAATTTACTGCAAGATTTTGCAAGATTTTTCCAAACCCCATGCAAGTCAATGGGGAAAAAAATGGCGCTTAATGGCGAATTGCGGCCAAACCGCTTTCACAAACCCTTAGCAAAGTCATAGCAACCATGTCCTCAATGAGCCGCTCATTTTGAGGTCTGGCATGTCTATGTGGCGCAAAAATTGAGGGAGTTATTACGCGGCTAACTTTTTGGCAGATATAATAAGAATAGGAATAATAAGTATGTGGGACTTCAAGATTGTGCCTTGCTTGTCAGCAAGCACAATAATTATTGCTTTTATCTCGGAAACGGAAGGTGCAATCGTGATTCTGCCCACCACTAGCGTACTTTTTCACCCCGATTCCAACGCCGCCATCATTGAGTCTCTACGAGTTACGGTTGCGGAGATACGTTGCTGTAGCGCCCCCCATAGGCAAACAATAGCGCCCCCTACACGCCAAATGACACTATCTCTTCTGAAATCAACTCAGAAGTGTCAAGTGTCATACAAGAAGGAAGGCTGGCCATAATGAGAATGAATCTGCACTTCCTGCCGCCCTTCAAAATAAAACCATTTAGAAGGGACAGGCACTGAATGCTGCTATAGCGCCCCCTAAAGGCTAAATGACAAAATACTTCTGATATAGGCTCAGAGTACATCCCTCCACACCTGTACCAAGTTTGGTTAGCATCGGACGATTTTTGTGAAATAGGCCCCACCCACAGAAGATTGGAAGTGGATTATATCGCAATGGTGTGTTTTTTTTTTGAACTTCCAAATCAGTGTTGTGCAGGACACTCCCAACATGATGTGTGCGTTGGTTTGGTGAAGATTGGACAAAATTCCAAGGAGAAATGGCAAAAAAAGGGTTTTGGACAAAATGCAAAATGGCGGAAAATCTAGTCAGACGCAAATGGGCGTGGCCTAGTTGAGTAGATGCGGGAGGACCCAAGGAATCCAGGGAAAAAATAATTTTGATGATAGACCCTACGGTTCAAAAGTTATGGACCAAAAGGTAAGGAGGGCTGTTATAGCGCCACCATATGGTCAATTGGTGCAATTTTTTCGGGGATAGTAAAAGACCCCTCAGTGCACCTCCCCATCAAGTTTCGTAATTCTAGCTCTTATGGTTTCTGAATTACACCTAATTTACTGCAAGATTTTGCAAGATTTTTCCAAACCCCATGCAAGTCAATGGGGAAAAAAATGGCGCTTAATGGCGAATTGCGGCCAAACCGCTTTCACAAACCCTTAGCAAAGTCATAGCAACCATGTCCTCAATGAGCCGCTCATTTTGAGGTCTGGCATGTCTATGTGGCGCAAAAATTGAGGGAGTTATTACGCGGCTAACTTTTTGGCAGATATAATAAGAATAGGAATAATAAGTATGTGGGACTTCAAGATTGTGCCTTGCTTGTCAGCAAGCACAATAATTATTGCTTTTATCTCGGAAACGGAAGGTGCAATCGTGATTCTGCCCACCACTAGCGTACTTTTTCACCCCGATTCCAACGCCGCCATCATTGAGTCTCTACGAGTTACGGTTGCGGAGATACGTTGCTGTAGCGCCCCCCATAGGCAAACAATAGCGCCCCCTACACGCCAAATGACACTATCTCTTCTGAAATCAACTCAGAAGTGTCAAGTGTCATACAAGAAGGAAGGCTGGCCATAATGAGAATGAATCTGCACTTCCTGCCGCCCTTCAAAATAAAACCATTTAGAAGGGACAGGCACTGAATGCTGCTATAGCGCCCCCTAAAGGCTAAATGACAAAATACTTCTGATATAGGCTCAGAGTACATCCCTCCACACCTGTACCAAGTTTGGTTAGCATCGGACGATTTTTGTGAAATAGGCCCCACCCACAGAAGATTGGAAGTGGATTATATCGCAATGGTGTGTTTTTTTTTTGAACTTCCAAATCAGTGTTGTGCAGGACACTCCCAACATGATGTGTGCGTTGGTTTGGTGAAGATTGGACAAAATTCCAAGGAGAAATGGCAAAAAAAGGGTTTTGGACAAAATGCAAAATGGCGGAAAATCTAGTCAGACGCAAATGGGCGTGGCCTAGTTGAGTAGATGCGGGAGGACCCAAGGAATCCAGGGAAAAAATAATTTTGATGATAGACCCTACGGTTCAAAAGTTATGGACCAAAAGGTAAGGAGGGCTGTTATAGCGCCACCATATGGTCAATTGGTGCAATTTTTTCGGGGATAGTAAAAGACCCCTCAGTGCACCTCCCCATCAAGTTTCGTAATTCTAGCTCTTATGGTTTCTGAATTACACCTAATTTACTGCAAGATTTTGCAAGATTTTTCCAAACCCCATGCAAGTCAATGGGGAAAAAAATGGCGCTTAATGGCGAATTGCGGCCAAACCGCTTTCACAAACCCTTAGCAAAGTCATAGCAACCATGTCCTCAATGAGCCGCTCATTTTGAGGTCTGGCATGTCTATGTGGCGCAAAAATTGAGGGAGTTATTACGCGGCTAACTTTTTGGCAGATATAATAAGAATAGGAATAATAAGTATGTGGGACTTCAAGATTGTGCCTTGCTTGTCAGCAAGCACAATAATTATTGCTTTTATCTCGGAAACGGAAGGTGCAATCGTGATTCTGCCCACCACTAGCGTACTTTTTCACCCCGATTCCAACGCCGCCATCATTGAGTCTCTACGAGTTACGGTTGCGGAGATACGTTGCTGTAGCGCCCCCCATAGGCAAACAATAGCGCCCCCTACACGCCAAATGACACTATCTCTTCTGAAATCAACTCAGAAGTGTCAAGTGTCATACAAGAAGGAAGGCTGGCCATAATGAGAATGAATCTGCACTTCCTGCCGCCCTTCAAAATAAAACCATTTAGAAGGGACAGGCACTGAATGCTGCTATAGCGCCCCCTAAAGGCTAAATGACAAAATACTTCTGATATAGGCTCAGAGTACATCCCTCCACACCTGTACCAAGTTTGGTTAGCATCGGACGATTTTTGTGAAATAGGCCCCACCCACAGAAGATTGGAAGTGGATTATATCGCAATGGTGTGTTTTTTTTTTGAACTTCCAAATCAGTGTTGTGCAGGACACTCCCAACATGATGTGTGCGTTGGTTTGGTGAAGATTGGACAAAATTCCAAGGAGAAATGGCAAAAAAAGGGTTTTGGACAAAATGCAAAATGGCGGAAAATCTAGTCAGACGCAAATGGGCGTGGCCTAGTTGAGTAGATGCGGGAGGACCCAAGGAATCCAGGGAAAAAATAATTTTGATGATAGACCCTACGGTTCAAAAGTTATGGACCAAAAGGTAAGGAGGGCTGTTATAGCGCCACCATATGGTCAATTGGTGCAATTTTTTCGGGGATAGTAAAAGACCCCTCAGTGCACCTCCCCATCAAGTTTCGTAATTCTAGCTCTTATGGTTTCTGAATTACACCTAATTTACTGCAAGATTTTGCAAGATTTTTCCAAACCCCATGCAAGTCAATGGGGAAAAAAATGGCGCTTAATGGCGAATTGCGGCCAAACCGCTTTCACAAACCCTTAGCAAAGTCATAGCAACCATGTCCTCAATGAGCCGCTCATTTTGAGGTCTGGCATGTCTATGTGGCGCAAAAATTGAGGGAGTTATTACGCGGCTAACTTTTTGGCAGATATAATAAGAATAGGAATAATAAGTATGTGGGACTTCAAGATTGTGCCTTGCTTGTCAGCAAGCACAATAATTATTGCTTTTATCTCGGAAACGGAAGGTGCAATCGTGATTCTGCCCACCACTAGCGTACTTTTTCACCCCGATTCCAACGCCGCCATCATTGAGTCTCTACGAGTTACGGTTGCGGAGATACGTTGCTGTAGCGCCCCCCATAGGCAAACAATAGCGCCCCCTACACGCCAAATGACACTATCTCTTCTGAAATCAACTCAGAAGTGTCAAGTGTCATACAAGAAGGAAGGCTGGCCATAATGAGAATGAATCTGCACTTCCTGCCGCCCTTCAAAATAAAACCATTTAGAAGGGACAGGCACTGAATGCTGCTATAGCGCCCCCTAAAGGCTAAATGACAAAATACTTCTGATATAGGCTCAGAGTACATCCCTCCACACCTGTACCAAGTTTGGTTAGCATCGGACGATTTTTGTGAAATAGGCCCCACCCACAGAAGATTGGAAGTGGATTATATCGCAATGGTGTGTTTTTTTTTTGAACTTCCAAATCAGTGTTGTGCAGGACACTCCCAACATGATGTGTGCGTTGGTTTGGTGAAGATTGGACAAAATTCCAAGGAGAAATGGCAAAAAAAGGGTTTTGGACAAAATGCAAAATGGCGGAAAATCTAGTCAGACGCAAATGGGCGTGGCCTAGTTGAGTAGATGCGGGAGGACCCAAGGAATCCAGGGAAAAAATAATTTTGATGATAGACCCTACGGTTCAAAAGTTATGGACCAAAAGGTAAGGAGGGCTGTTATAGCGCCACCATATGGTCAATTGGTGCAATTTTTTCGGGGATAGTAAAAGACCCCTCAGTGCACCTCCCCATCAAGTTTCGTAATTCTAGCTCTTATGGTTTCTGAATTACACCTAATTTACTGCAAGATTTTGCAAGATTTTTCCAAACCCCATGCAAGTCAATGGGGAAAAAAATGGCGCTTAATGGCGAATTGCGGCCAAACCGCTTTCACAAACCCTTAGCAAAGTCATAGCAACCATGTCCTCAATGAGCCGCTCATTTTGAGGTCTGGCATGTCTATGTGGCGCAAAAATTGAGGGAGTTATTACGCGGCTAACTTTTTGGCAGATATAATAAGAATAGGAATAATAAGTATGTGGGACTTCAAGATTGTGCCTTGCTTGTCAGCAAGCACAATAATTATTGCTTTTATCTCGGAAACGGAAGGTGCAATCGTGATTCTGCCCACCACTAGCGTACTTTTTCACCCCGATTCCAACGCCGCCATCATTGAGTCTCTACGAGTTACGGTTGTGGAGATACGTTGCTGTAGCGCCCCCCATAGGCAAACAATAGCGCCCCCTACACGCCAAATGACACTATCTCTTCTGAAATCAACTCAGAAGTGTCAAGTGTCATACAAGAAGGAAGGCTGGCCATAATGAGAATGAATCTGCACTTCCTGCCGCCCTTCAAAATAAAACCATTTAGAAGGGACAGGCACTGAATGCTGCTATAGCGCCCCCTAAAGGCGAAATGACAAAATACTTCTCCTATAGGCTCAGAGTACATCCCTCCACACCTGTACCAAGTTTGGTTAGCATCGGACGATCTTTGTGAAATAGGCCCCACCCACAGAAAGATGGAAGTGGATTATATCGCAACGGTGTGTTTTTTTTTTCAAAACTTCCAAATCAGTGTTGTGCAGGACAGTCCCCACATGATGTGTGCGTTGGTTTGGTGAAGATTGGAGAAAATTCCAAGGAGAAATGGCAAAAAAACGGTTTTGGACAAAATGCAAAATGGCGGGAAATCTAGTCAGACGCAAATGGGCGTGGCCTAGTTGAGTAGATGCGGGAGGACCCAAGGAATCCAGGGAAAAAATAATTTTGATGATAGACCCTACGGTTCAAAAGTTATGGACCAAAAGGTAAGGAGGGCTGTTATAGCGCCACCATCTGGTCAATTGGTGCAATTTTTTCGGGGATAGTAAAAGACCCCTCAGTGCACCTCCCTACCAAGTTTCGTAGCTCTAGCTTTTATGGTTTCTGAATGACAGCTAATTTACTGCAAGATTTTGCAAGATTTTTCCAAACCCCATGCAAGTCAATGGGGAAAAAAATGGCGCTTAATGGCGAATTGCGGCCAAACCGCTTTCACAAACCCTTAGCAAAGTCATAGCAACCATGTCCTCAATGAGCCGCTCATTTTGAGGTCTGGCATGTCTATGTGGCGCAAAAATTGAGGGAGTTATTACGCGGCTAACTTTTTGGCAGATATAATAAGAATAGGAATAATAAGTATGTGGGACTTCAAGATTGTGCCTTGCTTGTCAGCAAGCACAATAATAAGTATGTGGGATTTCAAGATTGTGCCTTGCTTGTCAGCAAGCACAATAATTATTGCTTTTATCTCGGAAACGGAAGGTGCAATCGTGATTCTGCCCACCAGTAGCGTACTTTTTCACCCCGATTCCAACGCCGCCATCATTGAGTCTCTACGAGTTACGGTTGCGGAGATACGTTGCTGTAGCGCCCCCCATAGGCAAACAATAGCGCCCCCTACACGCCAAATGACACTATCTCTTCTGAAATCAACTCAGAAGTGTCAAGTGTCATACAAGAAGGAAGGCTGGCCATAATGAGAATGAATCTGCACTTCCTGCCGCCCTTCAAAATAAAACCATTTAGAAGGGACAGGCACTGAATGCTGCTATAGCGCCCCCTAAAGGCTAAATGACAAAATACTTCTGATATAGGCTCAGAGTACATCCCTCCACACCTGTACCAAGTTTGGTTAGCATCGGACGATTTTTGTGAAATAGGCCCCACCCACAGAAGATTGGAAGTGGATTATATCGCAATGGTGTGTTTTTTTTTTGAACTTCCAAATCAGTGTTGTGCAGGACACTCCCAACATGATGTGTGCGTTGGTTTGGTGAAGATTGGACAAAATTCCAAGGAGAAATGGCAAAAAAAGGGTTTTGGACAAAATGCAAAATGGCGGAAAATCTAGTCAGACGCAAATGGGCGTGGCCTAGTTGAGTAGATGCGGGAGGACCCAAGGAATCCAGGGAAAAAATAATTTTGATGATAGACCCTACGGTTCAAAAGTTATGGACCAAAAGGTAAGGAGGGCTGTTATAGCGCCACCATATGGTCAATTGGTGCAATTTTTTCGGGGATAGTAAAAGACCCCTCAGTGCACCTCCCCATCAAGTTTCGTAATTCTAGCTCTTATGGTTTCTGAATTACACCTAATTTACTGCAAGATTTTGCAAGATTTTTCCAAACCCCATGCAAGTCAATGGGGAAAAAAATGGCGCTTAATGGCGAATTGCGGCCAAACCGCTTTCACAAACCCTTAGCAAAGTCATAGCAACCATGTCCTCAATGAGCCGCTCATTTTGAGGTCTGGCATGTCTATGTGGCGCAAAAATTGAGGGAGTTATTACGCGGCTAACTTTTTGGCAGATATAATAAGAATAGGAATAATAAGTATGTGGGACTTCAAGATTGTGCCTTGCTTGTCAGCAAGCACAATAATTATTGCTTTTATCTCGGAAACGGAAGGTGCAATCGTGATTCTGCCCACCACTAGCGTACTTTTTCACCCCGATTCCAACGCCGCCATCATTGAGTCTCTACGAGTTACGGTTGTGGAGATACGTTGCTGTAGCGCCCCCCATAGGCAAACAATAGCGCCCCCTACACGCCAAATGACACTATCTCTTCTGAAATCAACTCAGAAGTGTCAAGTGTCATACAAGAAGGAAGGCTGGCCATAATGAGAATGAATCTGCACTTCCTGCCGCCCTTCAAAATAAAACCATTTAGAAGGGACAGGCACTGAATGCTGCTATAGCGCCCCCTAAAGGCGAAATGACAAAATACTTCTCCTATAGGCTCAGAGTACATCCCTCCACACCTGTACCAAGTTTGGTTAGCATCGGACGATCTTTGTGAAATAGGCCCCACCCACAGAAAGTTGGAAGTGGATTATATCGCAACGGTGTGTTTTTTTTTTCAAAACTTCCAAATCAGTGTTGTGCAGGACAGTCCCCACATGATGTGTGCGTTGGTTTGGTGAAGATTGGAGAAAATTCCAAGGAGAAATGGCAAAAAAACGGTTTTGGACAAAATGCAAAATGGCGGGAAATCTAGTCAGACGCAAATGGGCGTGGCCTAGTTGAGTAGATGCGGGAGGACCCAAGGAATCCAGGGAAAAAATAATTTTGATGATAGACCCTACGGTTCAAAAGTTATGGACCAAAAGGTAAGGAGGGCTGTTATAGCGCCACCATCTGGTCAATTGGTGCAATTTTTTCGGGGATAGTAAAAGACCCCTCAGTGCACCTCCCTACCAAGTTTCGTAGCTCTAGCTTTTATGGTTTCTGAATGACAGCTAATTTACTGCAAGATTTTGCAAGATTTTTCCAAACCCCATGCAAGTCAATGGGGAAAAAAATGGCGCTTAATGGCGAATTGCGGCCAAACCGCTTTCACAAACCCTTAGCAAAGTCATAGCAACCATGTCCTCAATGAGCCGCTCATTTTGAGGTCTGGCATGTCTATGTGGCGCAAAAATTGAGGGAGTTATTACGCGGCTAACTTTTTGGCAGATATAATAAGAATAGGAATAATAAGTATGTGGGACTTCAAGATTGTGCCTTGCTTGTCAGCAAGCACAATAATAAGTATGTGGGATTTCAAGATTGTGCCTTGCTTGTCAGCAAGCACAATAATTATTGCTTTTATCTCGGAAACGGAAGGTGCAATCGTGATTCTGCCCACCAGTAGCGTACTTTTTCACCCCGATTCCAACGCCGCCATCATTGAGTCTCTACGAGTTACGGTTGCGGAGATACGTTGCTGTAGCGCCCCCCATAGGCAAACAATAGCGCCCCCTACACGCCAAATGACACTATCTCTTCTGAAATCAACTCAGAAGTGTCAAGTGTCATACAAGAAGGAAGGCTGGCCATAATGAGAATGAATCTGCACTTCCTGCCGCCCTTCAAAATAAAACCATTTAGAAGGGACAGGCACTGAATGCTGCTATAGCGCCCCCTAAAGGCTAAATGACAAAATACTTCTGATATAGGCTCAGAGTACATCCCTCCACACCTGTACCAAGTTTGGTTAGCATCGGACGATTTTTGTGAAATAGGCCCCACCCACAGAAGATTGGAAGTGGATTATATCGCAATGGTGTGTTTTTTTTTTGAACTTCCAAATCAGTGTTGTGCAGGACACTCCCAACATGATGTGTGCGTTGGTTTGGTGAAGATTGGACAAAATTCCAAGGAGAAATGGCAAAAAAAGGGTTTTGGACAAAATGCAAAATGGCGGAAAATCTAGTCAGACGCAAATGGGCGTGGCCTAGTTGAGTAGATGCGGGAGGACCCAAGGAATCCAGGGAAAAAATAATTTTGATGATAGACCCTACGGTTCAAAAGTTATGGACCAAAAGGTAAGGAGGGCTGTTATAGCGCCACCATATGGTCAATTGGTGCAATTTTTTCGGGGATAGTAAAAGACCCCTCAGTGCACCTCCCCATCAAGTTTCGTAATTCTAGCTCTTATGGTTTCTGAATTACACCTAATTTACTGCAAGATTTTGCAAGATTTTTCCAAACCCCATGCAAGTCAATGGGGAAAAAAATGGCGCTTAATGGCGAATTGCGGCCAAACCGCTTTCACAAACCCTTAGCAAAGTCATAGCAACCATGTCCTCAATGAGCCGCTCATTTTGAGGTCTGGCATGTCTATGTGGCGCAAAAATTGAGGGAGTTATTACGCGGCTAACTTTTTGGCAGATATAATAAGAATAGGAATAATAAGTATGTGGGACTTCAAGATTGTGCCTTGCTTGTCAGCAAGCACAATAATTATTGCTTTTATCTCGGAAACGGAAGGTGCAATCGTGATTCTGCCCACCACTAGCGTACTTTTTCACCCCGATTCCAACGCCGCCATCATTGAGTCTCTACGAGTTACGGTTGTGGAGATACGTTGCTGTAGCGCCCCCCATAGGCAAACAATAGCGCCCCCTACACGCCAAATGACACTATCTCTTCTGAAATCAACTCAGAAGTGTCAAGTGTCATACAAGAAGGAAGGCTGGCCATAATGAGAATGAATCTGCACTTCCTGCCGCCCTTCAAAATAAAACCATTTAGAAGGGACAGGCACTGAATGCTGCTATAGCGCCCCCTAAAGGCGAAATGACAAAATACTTCTCCTATAGGCTCAGAGTACATCCCTCCACACCTGTACCAAGTTTGGTTAGCATCGGACGATCTTTGTGAAATAGGCCCCACCCACAGAAAGTTGGAAGTGGATTATATCGCAACGGTGTGTTTTTTTTTTCAAAACTTCCAAATCAGTGTTGTGCAGGACAGTCCCCACATGATGTGTGCGTTGGTTTGGTGAAGATTGGAGAAAATTCCAAGGAGAAATGGCAAAAAAACGGTTTTGGACAAAATGCAAAATGGCGGGAAATCTAGTCAGACGCAAATGGGCGTGGCCTAGTTGAGTAGATGCGGGAGGACCCAAGGAATCCAGGGAAAAAATAATTTTGATGATAGACCCTACGGTTCAAAAGTTATGGACCAAAAGGTAAGGAGGGCTGTTATAGCGCCACCATCTGGTCAATTGGTGCAATTTTTTCGGGGATAGTAAAAGACCCCTCAGTGCACCTCCCTACCAAGTTTCGTAGCTCTAGCTTTTATGGTTTCTGAATGACAGCTAATTTACTGCAAGATTTTGCAAGATTTTTCCAAACCCCATGCAAGTCAATGGGGAAAAAAATGGCGCTTAATGGCGAATTGCGGCCAAACCGCTTTCACAAACCCTTAGCAAAGTCATAGCAACCATGTCCTCAATGAGCCGCTCATTTTGAGGTCTGGCATGTCTATGTGGCGCAAAAATTGAGGGAGTTATTACGCGGCTAACTTTTTGGCAGATATAATAAGAATAGGAATAATAAGTATGTGGGACTTCAAGATTGTGCCTTGCTTGTCAGCAAGCACAATAATAAGTATGTGGGATTTCAAGATTGTGCCTTGCTTGTCAGCAAGCACAATAATTATTGCTTTTATCTCGGAAACGGAAGGTGCAATCGTGATTCTGCCCACCAGTAGCGTACTTTTTCACCCCGATTCCAACGCCGCCATCATTGAGTCTCTACGAGTTACGGTTGCGGAGATACGTTGCTGTAGCGCCCCCCATAGGCAAACAATAGCGCCCCCTACACGCCAAATGACACTATCTCTTCTGAAATCAACTCAGAAGTGTCAAGTGTCATACAAGAAGGAAGGCTGGCCATAATGAGAATGAATCTGCACTTCCTGCCGCCCTTCAAAATAAAACCATTTAGAAGGGACAGGCACTGAATGCTGCTATAGCGCCCCCTAAAGGCTAAATGACAAAATACTTCTGATATAGGCTCAGAGTACATCCCTCCACACCTGTACCAAGTTTGGTTAGCATCGGACGATTTTTGTGAAATAGGCCCCACCCACAGAAGATTGGAAGTGGATTATATCGCAATGGTGTGTTTTTTTTTTGAACTTCCAAATCAGTGTTGTGCAGGACACTCCCAACATGATGTGTGCGTTGGTTTGGTGAAGATTGGACAAAATTCCAAGGAGAAATGGCAAAAAAAGGGTTTTGGACAAAATGCAAAATGGCGGAAAATCTAGTCAGACGCAAATGGGCGTGGCCTAGTTGAGTAGATGCGGGAGGACCCAAGGAATCCAGGGAAAAAATAATTTTGATGATAGACCCTACGGTTCAAAAGTTATGGACCAAAAGGTAAGGAGGGCTGTTATAGCGCCACCATATGGTCAATTGGTGCAATTTTTTCGGGGATAGTAAAAGACCCCTCAGTGCACCTCCCCATCAAGTTTCGTAATTCTAGCTCTTATGGTTTCTGAATTACACCTAATTTACTGCAAGATTTTGCAAGATTTTTCCAAACCCCATGCAAGTCAATGGGGAAAAAAATGGCGCTTAATGGCGAATTGCGGCCAAACCGCTTTCACAAACCCTTAACAAAGTCATAGCAACCATGTCCTCAATGAGCCGCTCATTTTGAGGTCTGGCATGTCTATGTGGCGCAAAAACTGTGGGCGGTGTTACGCGGCTAACTTTTTGGCAGATATAAGAATAATAATAAGTATGTGGGATTTCAAGATTGTGCCTTGCTTGTCAGCAAGCACAATAATTATTGCTTTTATCTCGGAAACGGAAGGTGCAATCGTGATTCTGCCCACCAGTAGCGTACTTTTTCACCCCGATTCCAACGCCGCCATCATTGAGTCTCTACGAGTTACGGTTGCGGAGATACGTTGCTGTAGCGCCCCCCATAGGCAAACAATAGCGCCCCCTACACGCCAAATGACACTATCTCTTCTGAAATCAACTCAGAAGTGTCAAGTGTCATACAAGAAGGAAGGCTGGCCATAATGAGAATGAATCTGCACTTCCTGCCGCCCTTCAAAATAAAACCATTTAGAAGGGACAGGCACTGAATGCTGCTATAGCGCCCCCTAAAGGCTAAATGACAAAATACTTCTGATATAGGCTCAGAGTACATCCCTCCACACCTGTACCAAGTTTGGTTAGCATCGGACGATTTTTGTGAAATAGGCCCCACCCACAGAAGATTGGAAGTGGATTATATCGCAATGGTGTGTTTTTTTTTTGAACTTCCAAATCAGTGTTGTGCAGGACACTCCCAACATGATGTGTGCGTTGGTTTGGTGAAGATTGGACAAAATTCCAAGGAGAAATGGCAAAAAAAGGGTTTTGGACAAAATGCAAAATGGCGGAAAATCTAGTAGACGCAAATGGGCGTGGCCTAGTTGAGTAGATGCGGGAGGACCCAAGGAATCCAGGGAAAAAATAATTTTGATGATAGACCCTACGGTTCAAAAGTTATGGACCAAAAGGTAAGGAGGGCTGTTATAGCGCCACCATATGGTCAATTGGTGCAATTTTTTCGGGGATAGTAAAAGACCCCTCAGTGCACCTCCCCATCAAGTTTCGTAATTCTAGCTCTTATGGTTTCTGAATTACACCTAATTTACTGCAAGATTTTGCAAGATTTTTCCAAACCCCATGCAAGTCAATGGGGAAAAAAATGGCGCTTAATGGCGAATTGCGGCCAAACCGCTTTCACAAACCCTTAGCAAAGTCATAGCAACCATGTCCTCAATGAGCCGCTCATTTTGAGGTCTGGCATGTCTATGTGGCGCAAAAATTGAGGGAGTTATTACGCGGCTAACTTTTTGGCAGATATAATAAGAATAGGAATAATAAGTATGTGGGACTTCAAGATTGTGCCTTGCTTGTCAGCAAGCACAATAATTATTGCTTTTATCTCGGAAACGGAAGGTGCAATCGTGATTCTGCCCACCACTAGCGTACTTTTTCACCCCGATTCCAACGCCGCCATCATTGAGTCTCTACGAGTTACGGTTGTGGAGATACGTTGCTGTAGCGCCCCCCATAGGCAAACAATAGCGCCCCCTACACGCCAAATGACACTATCTCTTCTGAAATCAACTCAGAAGTGTCAAGTGTCATACAAGAAGGAAGGCTGGCCATAATGAGAATGAATCTGCACTTCCTGCCGCCCTTCAAAATAAAACCATTTAGAAGGGACAGGCACTGAATGCTGCTATAGCGCCCCCTAAAGGCGAAATGACAAAATACTTCTCCTATAGGCTCAGAGTACATCCCTCCACACCTGTACCAAGTTTGGTTAGCATCGGACGATCTTTGTGAAATAGGCCCCACCCACAGAAAGTTGGAAGTGGATTATATCGCAACGGTGTGTTTTTTTTTTCAAAACTTCCAAATCAGTGTTGTGCAGGACAGTCCCCACATGATGTGTGCGTTGGTTTGGTGAAGATTGGAGAAAATTCCAAGGAGAAATGGCAAAAAAACGGTTTTGGACAAAATGCAAAATGGCGGGAAATCTAGTCAGACGCAAATGGGCGTGGCCTAGTTGAGTAGATGCGGGAGGACCCAAGGAATCCAGGGAAAAAATAATTTTGATGATAGACCCTACGGTTCAAAAGTTATGGACCAAAAGGTAAGGAGGGCTGTTATAGCGCCACCATCTGGTCAATTGGTGCAATTTTTTCGGGGATAGTAAAAGACCCCTCAGTGCACCTCCCTACCAAGTTTCGTAGCTCTAGCTTTTATGGTTTCTGAATGACAGCTAATTTACTGCAAGATTTTGCAAGATTTTTCCAAACCCCATGCAAGTCAATGGGGAAAAAAATGGCGCTTAATGGCGAATTGCGGCCAAACCGCTTTCACAAACCCTTAGCAAAGTCATAGCAACCATGTCCTCAATGAGCCGCTCATTTTGAGGTCTGGCATGTCTATGTGGCGCAAAAATTGAGGGAGTTATTACGCGGCTAACTTTTTGGCAGATATAATAAGAATAGGAATAATAAGTATGTGGGACTTCAAGATTGTGCCTTGCTTGTCAGCAAGCACAATAATAAGTATGTGGGATTTCAAGATTGTGCCTTGCTTGTCAGCAAGCACAATAATTATTGCTTTTATCTCGGAAACGGAAGGTGCAATCGTGATTCTGCCCACCAGTAGCGTACTTTTTCACCCCGATTCCAACGCCGCCATCATTGAGTCTCTACGAGTTACGGTTGCGGAGATACGTTGCTGTAGCGCCCCCCATAGGCAAACAATAGCGCCCCCTACACGCCAAATGACACTATCTCTTCTGAAATCAACTCAGAAGTGTCAAGTGTCATACAAGAAGGAAGGCTGGCCATAATGAGAATGAATCTGCACTTCCTGCCGCCCTTCAAAATAAAACCATTTAGAAGGGACAGGCACTGAATGCTGCTATAGCGCCCCCTAAAGGCTAAATGACAAAATACTTCTGATATAGGCTCAGAGTACATCCCTCCACACCTGTACCAAGTTTGGTTAGCATCGGACGATTTTTGTGAAATAGGCCCCACCCACAGAAGATTGGAAGTGGATTATATCGCAATGGTGTGTTTTTTTTTTGAACTTCCAAATCAGTGTTGTGCAGGACACTCCCAACATGATGTGTGCGTTGGTTTGGTGAAGATTGGACAAAATTCCAAGGAGAAATGGCAAAAAAAGGGTTTTGGACAAAATGCAAAATGGCGGAAAATCTAGTCAGACGCAAATGGGCGTGGCCTAGTTGAGTAGATGCGGGAGGACCCAAGGAATCCAGGGAAAAAATAATTTTGATGATAGACCCTACGGTTCAAAAGTTATGGACCAAAAGGTAAGGAGGGCTGTTATAGCGCCACCATATGGTCAATTGGTGCAATTTTTTCGGGGATAGTAAAAGACCCCTCAGTGCACCTCCCCATCAAGTTTCGTAATTCTAGCTCTTATGGTTTCTGAATTACACCTAATTTACTGCAAGATTTTGCAAGATTTTTCCAAACCCCATGCAAGTCAATGGGGAAAAAAATGGCGCTTAATGGCGAATTGCGGCCAAACCGCTTTCACAAACCCTTAGCAAAGTCATAGCAACCATGTCCTCAATGAGCCGCTCATTTTGAGGTCTGGCATGTCTATGTGGCGCAAAAATTGAGGGAGTTATTACGCGGCTAACTTTTTGGCAGATATAATAAGAATAGGAATAATAAGTATGTGGGACTTCAAGATTGTGCCTTGCTTGTCAGCAAGCACAATAATAATGCAAAATCCCAAGGCACATTTGGGAACCACTGGCCTACATTATGGCGTTGTTCTATCACAGAGAGACATTCAGTTAATATGGTGTTATTCTTCTAACACAGAAACATTCAGTTAATATGGTGGTCTTCTAACACCAGAGAGACACATTTCAAAAGGTGTCCTTCAATCCCACAGTGACTGTTAAGGGTGTTACTAAACCTTGAATTTGTGAATGTGATCAACCTTGTGGACATTCTGTTTCTTATCCATTAGGTATCGAGTATCGTATCTGTATCGAGTATCGAAGCAGATATTTATGGGTTATCGTATTGTTTAAAAAAAAACATAATATCCTGCATCCCTAAACACAAACAGGGAAAAAAGGTGGAAAATCAGACGACGGCTTATATGTGTTCTGTTGATTGTTAAAATGTGTATGGGTATACATGATTAGGGTGACGATCCCATGCACCGGCCGTATGCCAGGTTTCCACCTGGCCTTGTTTTTAACCGTTTAACTGATAGTATTAATCTGTTCATGTTCTAACGGTCGATTATCGGTTAAACGGTTATCGGTTGACATCCCTAGTTAGGGCTACCTTGAGTTGCATGCACTCTGTCAGAAAGCCGTCTCTCTTTAAATATGTTTTTTTTTTTTTTTTTTTTACAATCAACTCTAAATCTAGCTCACATTACTGTGAAATAAATAAGAGTAGTGTTTTTATTATTTTGAAAATGTATTTTAGAATGTAAACTGTCTATACAAACATTTTAATCAATCAATCTATCTATATCTATAAAAGGGGCAATCTGGGCAATGTTTGTTCTCTCTCGGTTTCAATTTTTGTCCCACTGATGATGTCATCAGTGATGTCATAAGAGGGCACACACAGACACACATAAGGAGGCATTGTGACATCGATGACGATGTCATTAGTGATGTCATAAGACTGATGACGTTAGGGCTGGGCGATATGACGATATATTTCGTCTGGACGATAGAAAATGTATTTCGTCTCATATGATGCTCTATCGTTTATATTGTTGTGTTGCAAATCACACTCTTTACGGCAATATTGTCCGTCATTTGGATGACGCTGTGCTTGCTTCATTCGGTTTTCTTTTTTACTCACGTCCACAGTCCACACACGCACCAGACTCTGTGTCAACAAGCCCCATTGCATCCCTTTATAAGTGGCACAAATCAGCCGGTGAGTAGGCTAAAGAGCAGGGAGATGTTACCTCCACTCCGTCCGCCTAGCCTACCCAGGCATTTGCACTGTGTTAAGTCCGCGTTTGATCCATATTTGCGTGTGTCCTCCTAACGTTAAACCTGGCAAAACATCTCCTCCCATCCTCTCATCATCCCAAGAAAATCCCTTGAGGGCCGACAACAAAACGTCTATCTTTAGCTTTAGCTTTTAGCTTTCTCTGGGTGAGTTGTGTTGGTTGGATAACCGTGAAATCCCGGAGTGGAGTACTTTTGTTGAGTGAACTGAACTGGTAACATGGAAATCCCGAAATGGAGCATTTTTGTTCCTTTATAAACGAAATGAGAGAACTGGACTGAACTATAGGCTAAATAACTTTTATTCTACCCGTTTTGCTCTAATGTAATCTTTGAAAATCGAACTGGTGGTGTGGTTCAGTTTGTGTTTCATTCTACTGCCCTGCAACTAATTATTATTATTTGTGTTGTAAAGAATAGCCATGCTTATCTGTATTCTGAATGCATGTATCCTTTGTGAGGTTTGACAACATTTTAACTGGTTTAACTGCTACATAAATAAATGGCCGTGTGGTTATTTTATATAAACTATAAATTGAATTTACAGAAAATATGCTATATCGTGATATATATCGGTATCGGGATATGAAATTACCTATATCGGGATATGAGATTGAGATTTTGGTCATATCGCCCAGCCCTAGATGACATCATCAGTGATGTCATAATGGGGTGCACACACACACACACGGAGGCATTGTGACATCACTGATGATGTCCGGTAGGTTACTTGTACATGCTAAGGAACATACATCTATCCGTTTTATAATTCTGTCCATTTTGTGACAGATCAGTGTGGCCACAGCTTAAACCTTTGTTACATTTTTGTTACATTGTTTTGAGCTTAGATTTTATAAGCCTTTTGTGATTTATATCTCACCTGTACAAATCATTTCTTTATCTTCTTTCTATGATCCCTGAGGTCTGGCATATTAAGGAGCTAAAGTCAAACAGAGTGTGTGTGTGTGTGTGTGTGTGTGTGTGTGTGTGTGTGTGTGTGTGTGTGTGTGTGTGATGCAGCCTTCCGACCTGTTCCCATGATGCTGTGCTCTCTGTTGTCACGGTGATAGGTCTTGCTGTTCTGGTTCTCCTTCCTCCTCTCTGACAGAAAGTCCCGCCCCTCGGAAGATGACCGCTTCCTCCTACAACAACCAATCACAGTAGGAAGCATTTGGTTTCCTCTAGTGCAAGACAATTGAACCAGTGACATCCTGTGCCTCCTGTTCTGTGGGAATTGAACCGGCAACCGGCCAACATGTGGAGGGGAGTTTGACCTTCTGCTGTGGGATTGAACTGTCAACCGAACCTACCACGGTGTCTCCTGCTCGCCACCCGGCTCCTCGGGTCGCCGGTCGAAGTGGTAGTAATTGATGTGTGAGTGCAGCAGGCTCCCTTTCCTGAAGGACTTGGTACAGTCCAGTGCCGGGCTTTTAAACGGGTTGTGGTCCAACTCAATAGACAGAATGGGTGGAGGCTGGTTCTTGATCACTCTGTACACTAGAGAGAGAGAGAGAGAGAGAGAGAGAGAGAGAGAGAGAGAGATTTAGTTGTATACCTCCTTCTGAACTGCACCAGGTATGAATAAGTAATAAGTACAGTGTGTGTGTGTGTGTGTGTGTGTGTGTGTGTGTGTGTGTGTGTGTGTGTGTGTGTGTGTGTGTGGGTGTGAGTATGGAGTTGACATGGTGTGTGTGTGTGTGTGTGTGTGTGTGTGTGTGTGTGTGTGTGTGTGTGTGTGTGTGTGTGTGTGTGTGTGTGTGTGGTTCTCTGCTGAATTTGTGTGTGTGGTTGGCAGGTGGGCTTGGCATTCCAACCGGACATCTGAGAGAGACAGAGAGAGAACCAGGGGGGCAGAGAGAGAGAAAGATTGACAGACACACACACACACACACACACACACAAGAGAGAGAGCAAGAAAGTCAGCCACAGTACAACTAGTCTCGCTGGCCAGAAGTGATGCGCGGGTCACCCAGAACCCGCCGGGTCCCGCGGGCTGGCTCGCCCCGCAGGCAGTCTGGGTTGGCAAATTATGAAACTATCGTGGGTGCAGGCTCAGAACGTGACAAAGCAACATTATAATATCATTTAGTTAGAGCAGTGAAACACGCAGACTAACCCTGTATTAACTCTCTCACACGTACACACAATCAGCGAGTCTGAAGCAGTCTGCAGTGCACCTGCTGCACTAGTAAACAAACGCTTCAATGAGGTAGCCTATGTGCTCTCTCAAAACAAACATTTTGGAAAGATTATTTGCTGTAATTATTTGAAGTGTCCATAAAACGAATGCCACCGCAGATTTTCTGTGTGGACTCGACTGTGATCTATTTGTCAATTTTACTGCAACGTGAGTAGGCTACGTGACCAATTGAGAGCGCATGAGGTAATTAAAAGAAATAGGAAGGAATAAGAACTGTTTCTGTAGCCTACCTCCTTTACCTGCTAACTCCATTTTGAGACCTTGGATTAATTTAGGAAAGATCGATAAGTTAGTTGCGCCGACGAAGCAGAAAGAACTCATCCAGAGCAGTAAAACTGTTACGCATGTGTGTGTATGTATGTGAGAGAGAGAAGGAGACGAGTTTGGACACCTTGGAGAGCTCTGCTGCGCTCATCGTGAGTCCAGAGACATATTACATTAAATTGGCCGTTTGTGGGCTGCTGGGTTGGGTTGGGTTCTGGGTTTTCAGATATTTTAACGGGGTGGACTGGTTCCGATGACGGGTTGGGTTGGTGCGGGCGTTAAAACCCGCGCATCACTACTGGCCAGACTCCTCTCCCTTCTGGGAGAGTCGTCTGGCTGCACGGAAACAGGCAACTGATATAAACCCTCCCCTGCTCTACAGCTGCTCCCCATTGGAGCGACTGTTTCAGTCGTGGCTGGATGTCCGCTCCCGGCTTATTACAAGCTCTGTCATTGGCTCCGACCATGTCAATCAGAGCGGCTTCCGCTCCCTCCTCCCTGTGTGTCGCTGTAAACAGTGCCCTGCCGCCTCAGTGAAAACAACAACGCTAACTAGCTAGCAAGCTAACGGCAGAAACCTACACGCTAGCTCGTTGCTACATGCTGAAAATGGCAAGTTGGATTGTTGGAAACTATTTTCCAAGAACACTGCCGCCAAGCGCCGCACATCGCAATCCCACAATGGAGACCTGCGCTGCCAGACTCTTCTCTCGGTAGGGAGGGGAGGCTGGCCAGCGAGACTACAGTACAACAGACTTAATGAACTACTATTACCTACTAAAATATGAATGAAATTATTTATGAACATATTATACAATTCTATATATATTATATATATAATAATAATAATAAACCATTTTAAAATTCACTCTAGAGTAAAAAGTCACAGTAAATTTCAGCATGCAGGACTATAGGCCCGTTTTGAGGTGGTAAATCCCGAAGTAAAGCAGGTGTAACCATAATAATAACAATGAGGGTCGCGGCACTGGAACACCCGCTTTACTTCCTGTTTTACCACCTCAAAACAGTTGCTGTGAAAAGGCTATATTCCCACTGATCTGCCTGTGTTTACCTTTGTCTGTGTGGGCGGAGCCCGGAGAGACTGGCTGGGCGGAGTCAGTGGTGGTTGGCTGATTCTGATTTGCTGGAGCAGGGAAACAACCAATCAGCTTTTAGCTTGTTTACCTCACCGACAATGAGATTCATTAGCCTTTCCAAATGAAAGAAATCCAGCTCCTTTGCTGAAAACTCTTTATTCATTCAAGGCCTTCATCTGTTCCAGCTCTCTGCCATAAAGCAGTGATTCTTTATCTATCTGTTCTAGCTCTATGCTGTAAAGGAGGGTCAGAGGTCATGTGACTTACTGTTGTTGGTTTTCTGATTGGCTGGTGGAGGGGAGGATGACGATTTTGTCTTCCTCTCCTTCACTCTCTCCCTCCTCGCATCCTGCCGGGCTCTTCTCAGGGCCAGCCACGCACACACACACGCGCGTGCACGCATGCACACGCGCACGTGCACACACACACACACACACACACACACACACACACACACACACACACACACACACACACAATAAAGTTGTAAATCAAATTTGTATGGATGACATCATCAGATAGTTCGACACCACAATTCACTGTAATTTGTTTTTCCATGTCACCTTACTGACATAAGAAGAAGGCTATTTTACACACTGTTAACGGCGCTACAGGTATTCAATTATTAAATTCAATTCTATCAATATTTTTTGGATTCTTTGACCAGATTATGACTGAGTAGGGCTGACCCTAAAGCTTGGGACACACCAGAAACATATCCGCGCGTCACGGGAGCGGCGAGCAGGAGCCTGGCCATTCACACCACAAGTGCTCTGTTTTGCTGCGCGCTGGTCACAACTTGTACTGACTTCATGCCTGGCTGCACGCGGACGATCCTGGCTCGCGTCAAAAATAGACCAGACTAAGGTCGAAGGTCGTGGGTTCGATTCCCACCTGGGACGATGTGAACGCTGAAGGAATGCGTGCCCGTCCGCATGTCCTCGAGTGCCCACCGCCCGGGTGGGGTCGTCAAAAGGGCCTTTCTGTGTGGAGTTTGCATGTTCTCCCCGTGTCTCCCGGGGGTTTCCTTCATATAGGAACCCCCTTCACAAAAACATGCAATATCCTGGTTGCTAATGTGGTTCCTCCTCTGGTCGTTAAGGGCGCCTGGTCAGAGGGAGGGGAACTGGTTGGAATAGCGTGAACCTCCCACGTGCTATGTCCTACCGGTGAAGCTTCCTCTGTCAGGTGAAAAGAAGCGGCTGGCTGACTGCCCATGTCTCGGAGGAAGCATGGAGCCAGTCTCGGCTCTCCCCAGATCGGCAGAGGATGGAGTAGCAACCAGGATTGAGAAATCAAGCGAGCACTAATGGGGGATAAAATGGGGGAAAAAAAAATAAAAAAAAAAAATAGACCAGACTAGGGCTGCCACGATTATTGCATTACCACGGTTATACAAAGAGTCACGCCCACCGCAGAGTCAAGCTGATTATCTCATAAACGCTTTTTTCTTTTTTGCTTGTAAAAGTTATGTGATCTGAAATAAATGCAATATTAGTTTTTAAATAATCATTATCATTGTGTAGCGAGAGAGACAGACGCTATCCTCATTATAGTATAGATAGATTATTATTATTAATGACAACAATACTGGAATAAAGAAGCTATGGCTACAATTTCCCCAACGGGAATGGTAATGGAGGCGTGGGCGGGAACGGAGGGGGAGGAGTCGCAGGCGGGGGCTTCGGAGGCGGCTTTGGAGGAAACGGTGGAGGAGGATTTGGGGACAACGGGCCGCTTTGATTGGCTCCCCAAATTTGTGCGGTATGGCTCAGCTCAGTTTGCCTTAGTCCTATGATGGGCCGTGGGCATTCCTTTCTTGCTGATTCCAGATCTCCTCTCCAGTCTCTGATGTTGTCTATCCATTCTGTCTTCCTTCTCCCCCGTCCTCCTTCCTTCACACCTCTCCCTCTATTGTTGCCAGCACTAGGCTATCGCCTCGTCTTTTCCAGTGGTCATACTTTCTCAGCTCCTCTTCTTTACTTCCTCCAGCATTCCTTGCTCGGGGTCATCCCTATGTTCCCCGGGTCCTATGTTCCGCGTTTTTGTGGGACCGGGGAACATAGAACCCTTTCTATGAAAAAGGGTCCTATGTTCCCCGCTATGTTCCCTGGTCCGATGTTTCTCCCGAAATGCCAAAAACAGCCCACCTCATATGATCGCGTGATTCAATCAAAAGACAACACTCTCCGTAACATTTGGAAAGGGCCTGCCGACTAGGTCATTTTTTTCCCCACCATCATTTTTGAGTTCTGTCTCGGGGATTACCAGGCCTTTTTTAAATATTATGTGAGTGTTGTCTGCGCCTTCATCCCTATTACGACATGCCTCTATGGGGCGGAGCACATGAGCGGGCCTTTAAACCCAATAAAGCTTGACATTGTATGCTTTAACATAGCCTACATGCCCGCAACAGCGGGGCTTACAAGCATTAACACATGTAGGCTAAGAGGAGAAAAATACTATTTCTTAGAATAATAATGTTTACTTGCAGCAGGGTAACATATGATTTAATGTCCGCCCCGACTCAGGTGTCTGGATCTTTTGTCTCTCCCTGCACTGCAGGAGAAAACGTTTTTTTGACCGCAGTAAATTATAACTTTACATTTTTTTTAAAGAAAAGTTCTGCTGATCTAAGGGATCTGGAGGGGGTGTGGCGGTGCAGAAGCTTGGAGACAGAGAGGTATGGGGCCGTGCCGTTAAGTGCTTTAAAAACAGTGAGGGCTAATTTAAAATCAGTGCGGGAGCGCACAGCCAGTGCAATAGCCTACTAGGCTACAGGTGGCTCAAATAATACAGCCATTTGCAGCCATTGTTTGTCTGGTAGAATAAACACGTATGCTGGGCGCTGGCACGTAATAGATGAGGAGTAGGTGAGATGCTGCTACTGAGCGAATACACTTTATTCACTCAACTAGTCCTAGTAGCCTAAATAAGGGAAGGAGTCTGCTCCCGCTGTCTGCAAGGCGCGTTTCACAGTGTCCTTATGGAAAGAGTATTTTTCAAATCAGTTCTCATGGCCTGTGCAATAAACTTCAGACTTATTTTCAGCGCATCAGGCTGAAGCAGTGGTCGAATGGATGAGCGAGCCGCCTGCTCCTCCGTGAGATTCCCCCACGGAGGAGAAACATCGGACCAGGGAACATAGCGGGGAACATATTTGGGAAAAGCGGGGAACATAGGACCCTTTTTCATAGAAAGGGTTCTATGTTCCCCGGTCCCACAAAAACGGGGAACATAGGACCCGGGGAATATAGGACCCGGGGAACATACAGTAGGTACGCTCCCACTCGTCTCCACAGCCACAGCTCGAAGACCTCGATCATCCTTTCCTCTGCCTTCCTTAAGGTCCAGCTTTCACATCCATACAGCGCGACGCTCCACGTCAGCGCTTTTACTAGCTTCACTTTCAACTTCAGGCTTAGATCTTGTGATTTCCACACTTCCGTGCAGTATGGAACAAGTCAATATCCCTAGCCCTAGCCCTAGCCCAGACGTGGAAACTGTCACTGCAGGATGAGAGACGGACACGACGCAGCCGGTGTGAGCAGTCTCCCCTGTTATCAAGGATGCCGAAATGAAACTGCCTCCACGACGCGACGCGACGGACACACGATTACGATTACGAAAACTTTATTGTCCACAAGTGGAAATTTGTCTTTGGTTCCACCACAGACATGTCTCAAAAGCATAAAACACAACAATATACACATGAGAACACATGAAACACATGAAACAATGCAATTATGACCAAGAAAACCTAGACATCCACAAAATGAGCACACATCCACTAGGGGTGTCAAAAATAATCGATTATAAGATGCATCGCGATGCGGACGTGCACGATTCTGCATCGATTCACAAATGTCAAAAATCGTTTTTTTTTTTTTTTTTTTTATATAATCGAATAAAATATAATGGAAGTACATGCAGTTGTTTATTTGGATCATAATACAATGCAATTCCAAATCCACTTTTATTTTAAAAGTAGCCACACAGCGAGAAAAAAGAGAGTGAGAAAAAATAAATCATGTATTGGGGAAAAAAAGTGATGCATCGATTGAAGATGCATTGAGATGCATCGATAATCGTAATCGAATCGAAGCCCTCTGAATCGTAATCTAATCGAATCGTGAGGCCAGTGAAGATTCAAAGCACTAACATCCACAACATAGTCAACACACATTCATCCACACCGATGCACAAAAGTAGGTTACACCTCCCAGTGCAGGTCAAAATTACAAATCATAGGTCTACGACCTGTCCAATTCAAAAACAATTCAAAAAACATTCAGGAGAAGACCTGCTGTACAAAAAACCTCAGCAAAGTAAGAAATTAAAACACCATCCTAAGCAGAATTTACCACATCCTAGTTTTATTTATTGCATGACAGCATCTGGGACAAAGGACTTCTTATAGATGTTTCTCTTTGCCATCGGTAGTCTGTAACGCTTCCCTGAGGGTCAAAGTTCAAATTCACTGAACAGTGGATGAGAGGGGTCCTTACTGATCCTCTCAGCTTTACTTCTAATTATTTCATGGTACAGACTACTTAGCTGCTTCTGTGGCTTCCCTAGGATCTTGGAATTGTTGAGCTTGCGTAGCAAGTAGGGATGTTCATTTTGAAAATTTTCCAAAATCGATAATCGGTGAATATTAACGATCAATTATCGATCATCGATTTTATTAATACTTAGAAAATTTTCAATATTTTCAATTTTTTTTTTTTTTTTTTTTTTTTACAAAATGAATGCCTATGGCATAAAATACGAAAGACAACGTGTTCTCCTCAATGAACTCTTTATTTCAATGTGTCTCCTCTCCAACACTGCTGCCCCCGGCGCATGCCGGTGTGAATTTCCCATGTTTAAAACAGTTTTGTTGGCACAAAGGCCTGTGCCCAGCCAGAAAACTAGAGACTATATGAAGCTCCACCTCACGTTAGTCGGCTGTGCAATGGAGTGGGGCGAGGAGGAACGAATTCCACCCAAACCTAGTCCAAAATTTTTTTTTTTTTTTTTTTTTTTTTTTTAATAATTAAAAAATCGATCCAAATGCCACAGGATCGATTCCAATCCTTAACGATCGATTATCGATTTTCGATAATTGATGAACATCCCTAGTAGCAAGTTGAGGCGTTTAAAAATTAAAAATGTGATCAGTATTGTAGTTGATGATTATTGGCTGCATTGAATTTGTATGGTTTTCTAAGATTAGCTCCTTGGTCTTTGAGACATTTATTTCTAAGGAGCTTATTGAACACCAATTTTGAAGCCTCAGAACATGGTTGAAATATAGATTATCTCTCTCTGTGTCCCCCTCCTGCAGGAGAGCAACCAACGCCATATCATCTGCATACTGAAATAAAGGAAATATACATGATCAATAAGAAACTTATTTGTGTACACAGAGAAAAGAGGAGGTGAAAAGATGGTCCCCTGTGGTGCTCCTGTGTTCAACACAATCTCATCTGAGACAATACCATTTACAAAGACTCTTTGGGGGCGGTCTCTGATCCTGTGAATAATTCTGTCGTTAACCCCTAGATTGAGTAGTCTCTGCAGAAGGGTATGGATTTGCATGGTATTAAATGCAGATGTAAAATCAATAACATAATGTGTGGGGACTTGTAGATGTTTCACTATAATATTGAACAAAGTTACAGTTGCATCGTCTGTGCCCCTCTTACTCTTATATGCAAACTGTAGGTGGTCTAGGACACTAGATACAGAAGCTGTCATATGTCTGCTTAAAACTCTCTCCATGCATTTACCTAGGATGGAGGTGAGTGCAATGGGCCTAAAATGGTTCAGTTCTGAAGCCCCCGGCTTTTTAGGAATGGGCACAATGTTTGATATTTTCCATATTTTGGGTACCGTGCACGAGTCAAGCAGGAGCTGAAATCACTTACTAAAAACTCCTTTTAATTGCTGAAAACCATCTTTTAAAACTCTACCTCTGAGGCCATCAGGCCCTGGGGCCTTATTGGGCTCCATACTTGCCAAACTTGAGGCAACTTCATGTTCTGCGAGTGTAATTGGAACATATTGTGGGATGGAGCTACACACTTCATCCCGCTCAGTACTGAAATGTGTCGTATCAAATCAGCTATAAAATAGGTTTAAATCATTGGCCCAGGATGGAGAGAGGTGGGACAGAGGGACACGTTTCTGCTTTGCCTCCCTGCCCATCATTTGATTTAGACCTTCCCCTGCTCTTTTAGCACTGCTACAATCAAAGTGTTTCTCTACTTTATCCTTTACTCTATTTTTGCTTTTTCAATTTAGATCTTAGTTCACATCTCTTCTCTTTGATGAGAACATAAACATTCTTACTTCCTGTTGCAGTGTTTGCTAATACAAGCAGGTTTTAAACTGTTCCGTAGCAACAGAATTCTGTTAAAACCGTCTATAGACAAATGCATGTTATTTACTAATCTACAAGGCAAAAAAAGGAGCTACTTGGAGTTTGAAAAGAATATATTATTGAATGAGAAGTAATTGTATCTGCGTACTGCAAACACAAAAACGCAACGCGTTTCAACCGTTGGTCTTCGTCAGGCTGTATAGCTGGGCGTCGGCTGTCGCACCTGTATAAAAGGCATACGTGGCACAGAGTGACGTGGAGAGGGCAGTGCTCTGACGTCAAAGTGTAGGAGGAGCTAGAATACTAGAATAACAGAGATAGCACAACACCATATATAATCTAATACAAGCAAGAGTATTAGCATCTTTAGCAAGATAAGCAATAAGAAATCCACAGGGCCGGACGGTCTGCCAGCTTTTGTGCTCAGATCCTGTTCTGAAGAACTTACAGCTGCCTGGTGCCCGATCTTCCAGCGGTCTTTAGATAGCCATACTGTTCCTGCTCTGTGGAAAAAATCTCTGATCATTCCTGTACCAAAAGTATCCTGTCCTGCTGTGAACAAAGATTTCAGACCTATTGCCCTTACATGTGGGGTAATGAAATGTTTTGAAAAAGTGATTGTCAAACAACTTAAAGCAGAAATGTCCCCCTGCATGGACCCGTTGCAGTTTGCCTACAGGGAGGGTCGTAGCACTGAGGATGCTGTGGCTTGTGTGACTCACCTAATTAGCAAGCATTTAGACTCACACCCCAAAGCCTACGCACGAGTTCTGTTCGCAGACTTTAGTTCTGCATTCGACACACTCCGTCCCCTGCTGCTAGTTCAGAAGTTAGTCAAGATGAACATAAACCCGTTCATCATCAAATGGTTTTATTCTCTTTTAACAGATAGGACTCAACAGGTGAAGGTTAATTCCTCCATCTCCACTGTTAAACATTGCAGCACTGGCGCCCCCCAGGGGGGAGTGAGCTCACCTTTTCTTTTTACTGCCTATACTAATGACTGCAGGAACAGTGAGCCATGCAACTTTGTCATCAAGTTCTCGGATGACACCATTATTTTAAGCTTACTGAAAGGAGACGACTGTCCTTCTGTCTACTACAGGGAAATCGTCAGTTTTAATGACTGGTGTGTCAGGAATCACCTCACTTTAAACACGAGTAAAACCAAAGAAATGATCTTTGACCCAAGAACAGTCAGGGTCCATGACCTCGTGGTCATTGAGGGCAGCACGATCGAGCAGGTCTGCTCGTACAAATATCTGGGGATCCAGATGGACCACCTGCTCAAATGGAATGTCCACGTGGACTATCTTTGCTCCAAATTAGCGCAACGCCTGCACTTTCTACGTAGACTCAGACTGTATGGCGTGAGCAAGAACATTATGTCCACATTCTACAAAGCCGTATTGGAAAGCCTGATTAGATATGGCATGGCGGCTTGGTTTGGGTCTCTGAACGTTCAGCTCAAAACTAGAATCCTGAAAATGGTCCACACAGCTCAGAAAGTGATTGGAACTAATGATTCGGTGTCACTCCAGTCCATCTTCGAGAAAAAGGTTATCAGCCTGGCTCACAAAGTCTTGACTGATCCCTCTCACATTTTATATTCTGAGTATGAGCTGCTTCCATCTGGGAGGAGATTCCGAGCCTGTAGACACAAAAGTAACCGCTACAAGCTATCATTTCTTCCCACCTCAATTGTTCTGTTGAACAAACAGCCCTCTCTTCCCCCATGTGTAGCACTCCAGTGAGGTGTGGGAGGTACCCCAAGTAGGTACGCTGCGTCTCCTTTACTGCTTTTACTTTGGTTTTATTTCTCTTACTTCGTACTTTGGTTTTATTTCTCTTATTTCATAATCCTATTTTAATGTTTTATCCTTTTATTCTTTTATTTTATTTTTATTTTTATTCTATGTTTCTATGGGTTTATGGTTTTATTGCTTATTTTACTCCCTTACTAAGGGATTGATGAATATATTTACTGTGCAATAGGGTTGTGCAATCAGTACCTTAGCTGGTACACTTCCTGTGCCCTCAGTGCAATGCTGTGAATGTGACTGTGACCGTTCTGTTTTGTATTACTTGTCTGTCACACCTGTTGTTGTATAAAAGCACTTTTGCCCAAGACAAATTTCCCTCCCGGGACAATAAAGTATATCTCATCTCATCTCATCTCATCAAGAGACAGTATAGACTGCAAATACAGACATAAATAGACTACAAGAAATATATGTAGCAGACAAGTAATAGATCTGAAATATAGGACTAGACTGGAAGACTGTAAATACAGCACAGATTGTCTTATAGTAAATAGGTAGGTCATGAGTGGTACTAGGAGGCAGGGGCGGACTGCATAATCGGGCACGTCGGGCAAATGCCCGGTGGCCACTCACTGAACAGCAGGCCAGGCGCCGCCTACTGGTTTACTAGTGGTTTTATTACTTTATTCAGGGTTAAAGTGGGTGCATCTCATTGTAAAATTGGACTTGGCCCAAATTGGGCTTCAAACGGCCCAAATCGGGCTTCAAACGGCCCAAATCGGGCTTTAAACGACCCAAATTGGGCTTCAAACGGCCCAAATCTGGCTTCAAACGGCCCAAATTGAGCTTCAAACGGCCCAAATTTTTCGCACGCGCGACGGCCCGTATCGGCCTGGCCTGCTTGGTATCTTATGCCCGGCCTGAATTATGATCCCAATAAATGAATTAAATGAAACACGCGAGGTCGAGCTCCTCGTTGAGTCCGTTAGGAGCGACTGTGCGTGTTGAGTCTGTGGATCCAGCGCGCTTCACGTTGTAGGAGCGCTCTATCAAGATCACCGCCCCTCGGGTGCATAGTGATAGTTTAATAGCACCGCAATAGCCCGCCCTCTCCACTTCTATTCCCTCGTCGGGGGAGAGAGAGAGAGACACCCTCTCCCCATCAAGCAGACAGTGACGGAAGCATGCGTCTTTATGTGCGCCAAGGGGAAAATGACGGGCTAAATTGGTGGGATTCGATGTATATATATTAATAGAAACAAATAGAAAATAGCTGATTAATAAAATGTGTGCTGGTGGAACGAAATTCAACTTCAAATAGAGCAGCATCACTGCATGCGCAATTACGCATGCAGTATATGCCCGCAGCGGAGATGCAGGAGAAGAGAGCCCGAAAAGGAATAGACTAAGCATACGTCCATACAGTCAGACGTTTGGGCAGCAGCCCTTTTTCAGCATGTGAAATGACAATAATACACAGGTGATTCACAGGTGGGCATGAGCACGTTATTTGATTTCTATGACAGCTTCACATCTCTCTCTCTCTCTCTCTCTCCCCATCTAGGCTATCTTTTCTCTGTCCCTCTTTCTCCCTCTGAGTGAGGAGGAAGCTGCTGATGTGACACTGTGGTTGTTATGGGCATGACCACACCTCCACAATGCTTTTGGGCATAAACAGGCCTATACGGAGATGTGCGCCGAGATGACGTGAAGCGCAGCGGGCCGACACGTCCACAATTAGGGCTTTGCACGGCGCTGTTCCAGCGCAAAACGGGCGCTTACCGCCATCAGGAAGATAGAGCCCATTATCTGCAAATGAGTTGACACGCACTGTAGACCTTTGCACCTTTTTGTAAATAAAGATTGTTCACGGCTCCCAAATGTGTGATGCTGACTGTGATCGAATGCAAATCATGTAGAGCAGTGGTTCTCAACATGGGGTGCGGGGACCAGCAGGGGTCCTTAAGGGGGCTCCAGGTGGTCATCAAGGGCCAAGCAAATGTATCGTTAAACTTCACCATTATTTCAGACAACACAATTAGAGAATGTAGAAGAATGATGATAGTTACAATGTTATCTCTGTATCTACAATACAGAGATAACATTGTAACTATCATCATCATTCATGGGAATCTGGACAAGATCATATCGAACAATAACAATATTCTCACATTTTGGTTCAAGACAAAGTCTCACCAAATGGGGGTCTGTCTGTCTGTCTGTCTGTCTGTCCATAGGCCGCGGAACCGCCGGGGCCACACGGGCCCAGGCCCGGGTACATTTCAGTCCCCCCCCCCCCCCCCCATCCCCCCCAAAAAAACTCATTTACTTATTACACTCGACTGGTTGTTTTTCAGATGTGATGTGAATCTAAAGTGAACTAAACAAGTCAAATTCACTATAAATGTTTTTCAGTAGATGCTGTGATGTAGCCACAAGAAAGGTGCAATATTCATGTTTTTCAGGAGATGGCGATGTGATGTAGCTAATCAAGAAAGATGCATTATAAATGGTGTTTCAGGAGATGTGTGATGTTGCTAGCTATAGGTTCTAAACAAGAAATATGGTTCAAATGCTTACAGTACTTTTCCTATCTTGCTGCACTACAATGTTACAATGCTGTGAGACGGAGCTAAACACAAAAGATGCAATATTAATAGTTTTTCATGAGATACTCAGTATTTAATACTAATACTAATACTAATAATAGAAAAGGAGAAGATACTGAATAATGACATCACAACAGTATAATCCTAATGTTAATTTAAAATTAAATATTCTTCTAAATATGGATAAAAGTAAAAAAAAACTAAATTTTCTTCGACGCTGCCGAGATTCCATTCCTTACAGCAGTGGTTCCCAACCTTTTTTGTGTTATGTACCCCTTGAGCTGTTTTACCATGCCAATAGTACCCCTCACTCATGCGTGTCGATAATTCTCCTAAATTTGTTATATTAAACTTATATTAAACTTTTAGATGACCTCTTTAACACATCTCATTATTAAATAATTTTAATTACTCATCTTTAATACAATTCTGACAGTTTTCAATTGGAAAAAGTAATCAGTTTTTATCATTTTGGAAATACATTGTAATCCCATATCTTTCCAAGTACCCCCTGCAAGCTGCTGAAGTACCCCTAGGGGTACACGTACCCCTGGTTGGGAATCACTGCCTTACAGCACCCCCTACTTAATAATAGTTCCAGTGCGGCTGTGAAAATGTGGTGGCGCATTGTGTCAAGTGTACTGGCTCGTACTGGTGATAGAAAAAAAGTTTAATCTCAAACCCTGCAGGGAGAGCAGGTGGTGACATAGGAGTGAGTGAGAAAAGGAGCAAATATATGATAGTTAAGACTGAATACTGACATCACAACCGTCTAATGTTAATTTAAAATGATGATAATAATAATAATCAATGATGGTGGTTCACAGACGTGTGTGTGTGTGGGGGGGGGGGGGGGGGGGGGCACCCCCCGACACACCCCCGGCCCCCCCAAGTTCAGATGCGTTCCACTGCCTATGTGTCTGTCTGTCTGTGGCCCTAATATGTACTAAATTAGGGGTCCTTGATATGAAAAAGGGTGAGAATCACTGCTGTAGAGCATTGAAAAGTAAAAGATGAAATTGAGCACAGCAGTTTACTACAGTATGCAGCAGTTTACTACAGTATCAGAGCCAGATTAACACCCCCAGGGGCCCCTGGGCACTGAAGCTCCCAGGGGCCCCCCTACCCATCGTCCGGATGTTTGGATGTTTTTTCGCCATATTTAGAGGAATATCTAATTTTAAATTAACATTAGTATTATACTGTTATAATAATAATAATAATAAATTCGATTTTAAAAGCGCCTTTCTCAGACTCAAGGACACTGTACAATAAGAACAAAACACACTAAAAGAAACATAATAGGCAGAAAAAAAGAGTAAGAAAAGAGGTTAAAAGGGAGCAGTAGAGCTATCAGGAGCCCAGGCTGTGCTCAGGGAAAGCGAGGCGGAAAAGATGGGTTTTGAGTTTGCTTTGAAAAATGTTTATAGAACCAGAGTCGCGGATGGGAAACTGGAGGGAGCACTTCACTGTGCTGTGGCTTTACAATGATGAAAAAATAATTTACATTACATTTCCAATACAAAACAGCAGAGGGTGCCGCAGCACCACAAGCACCCCCACTTCCCGCGCCCCTCTCCCGCTCTTTTTTAGCACTCTTTCTAACTATAAATCCTATATAACTATAATAAGTTTTAATTTCCTCTCTTGCCCTCTTTTCACCACACTGTATGACACTGTATGACACTGTGTGCACTGTAAAAAAACAACACAGGTGGTGTTGTGTTATGTTGTTTTGTTGAAATGTTAATAAATGGGAGCTTCCTCAAACAGCCATCTCTTTCCCGACAATCCCCTCTGTGCATGAACCCTTACATATGGTAATTAAACATTAAAACACAATAAAAAAAAAAAAAAAAAAAAAAAAAAATACCACTAAAACACCCGCGGCTTATAGTCCGGTGCGGCTTATATAAGAAAAAAATAGTCAACTTTGCAGGTGCGGCTTATACACCGGTGCGGCTTATAGTCCGGAATTTACGGTAGATGTTTTTGAGCCATTTATCAGTCATGTGTCATGTGTCATGTGTCATGTGTCATGTGTCATGTGTCATGTGTCATTCATCAGTCAGTTGTGGCGTGCACGTGCCATTTTAACAATGGGCTTATGAAATGATTATTTCCATCATTTTGCAAATAAATTGTGATCCCAATTCCTAAATCTTTCCAAGTAGTACCCCTTGCAAGCTGTTCAATTACCCCTATGGGGTACACATATCCCTGGTTGGGAATCATTGCCCTAAGGGATCAGTTCATCCCAGGCCTGGTGATCCCAGACGCGGTGGCCTTGTGAAGAGGCTCTGGATTATGGGCCCCCTGAGCCCTTGGGCCCCTGGGCCGTTCGGTAATACATCCCTGGCTGCACCTATGGTAGTGATGAGAAGAACTGACGGGGTTTCTGGGTGTGTCAGTTGAGGAATTCAACATACATCAGCAACATCAGACATCAGATCACAATCCGTTCTCAATTTTTCAACTTGGGGGCATTTACACCTGTACTTTCAAGTGGTTAAGCACTATCTGATCTGATCCCCACTGTCAGGTGTAAAGAAGCGGCTGGCAACTGCTCATGTCTCGGAGGAAGCATGGTGCTAGTCTACAGCTCTCCCCAGATCGACAGCGGGCGGAGCAGCGACCGGGTCAGCACGGGGAAAATTGGCCAAATACAATTGGGGAGAAAAAAAGGCAGGGAAATCAGGCGGAAAAATCATCACTCCTCATGTCCCCCCGACTGATCCATTCTAGCATCGACCTGGAACTATCTGAAGCTATGCGAGTCATGTGACGATCAAGCATTTTGGACTTCCGTTGCGTAGCTCTCTCTTCAATGGCTCTGGACTTTCCTATCCCTAGCTACGGCACCTATGCCTATACACCTATGCTCCTCTGTGCTAATTGAAAATCCCATTTTTAGGGGGTGGGCCTACGAGCATTATTTGTGACATCACAATAGTAGGAAGCCAATCCCTGTCCAATATTCAAACTACAAAAGTGTAGTGTGGAAACATGAAGCCTCCAGTGCACATACACTGAGAATGGACTTTACAGTGAAGTAGAAAACATCCTGTGTCCAGCAGGAAAACTTTAAAGCTTGGGCTGTGATAAAACATCAGGGTCCATTTACGTCCTCTGACTGTAACGTGAGGAGAAAATGGCATTTTGCTTCCATGGTAAAGACTGTACCAGTATAGCATCATCAGCATGCGAGACAAAGATTGTACATTCCAATAGAGAGCCAAAATGAACGTCACTTCCTGCTTCAGCACTGTACCAGAGATTTTCATCCGCCATTTATTTTCCCACAGACATTTCGTTAAAGGTCCCAATTCGTGCAGCTGTAACCTCTTAAAAACGTGTGTCTCTGGTCCATAAAACATGATTCTGGATTAATTTGTCGAAAATATAGCAACCCCGTTCGTTCTGACGGAGTTCTCACTTCCTCATCTTGTCGCTTCCCAGGAATGGTCTGTTTCTATAATATATTCAGAACTAACAGTTCCCATTGGCCGCTGGGGGAGAGCCCGCCCCAGGCTCCCAGCGGCCAATCAGATTAGCGTCCATGGACCAGCACGCTAGGTTGTGTCCACAACTAACGTTAGCAACAAGCTATCGCTAACTTAACGGTTGCTACGCTAAACAGGACATCTCAAAATGCCTAGACTTACCGAATGCACCTCCGCAGTTGCTGGATCACGTACAGTTGGCCTCGCTCCAGCTAGAAGTGTTAATTTTGTGGCTAAACCTTGATTGTACTGCCCCAGATTGTTGAAACATTCTGGGCTGAAATGGTTAGCACAGACCAACAGGTCATGATGAATCTCGTGCTGAAACAGCTTGCTATGGCAAAGAATAGACAAAATGGCGCAGGTAGGTTGTGTGAGAGAGACCGTGTGCAGTATGCTTAACTCATTCTCTGCCAAAGACGTACCCGGACGTACTTTTAACAATGGCGTTCTGTGCCAAAGACGTACTCGGACGTACTTTCATGTTTTGGCTGTTTACATTACATCAGACACTTTCCCAGCCTGTGACATTGTTTCAAGTCAAACTGATAAAAGGAAGCCGCTAGTTTAGTATTTATGGGTGGAGCCTGTGGTTTCGCGGAGGCAACCATCCTCGGCTTCGCCTCGGACGGTTCACGCCTCCACGTCGTCCCTTAAAAAGTGATAATGTACACCTCGTCGTGCATTAACCCTTACATATTGACTGAAGTTGCAGCCAGCTCATGGAAGTTTGTACATTTGCTGTTCTGAACACACAGGAAGTGATGCATACACACAGGAAGTGATGCATTTGACATTTCTTGCAGTTAGGCAGAACATGGTTTAATTCAATGTAAACACCAACCAAATTACAATAGACCATTTTCACGGGGGCCATTTTGTGTTGAAAAGGCAGGATAAACACAGGTGCAAGCAAAACACTACAGAGGGTTTCCATCTTCCATGATTGGAAGTTGGAAACCCTCATTAGTGTTTAAACTAACTGACTGCATAGTAATTTGAATAAAGTATGAATGTTAGCTGTCCAGCAAACACACCACCACTACTAGCCTATCTAGTTAAAGTAATAATGCTATTGGAGGTAGCCTACCGCCCCCCCCCCCCCCCGCATCGTGACATTGAATGAAAGTATATCCGGCTCGCCTGGGAAGCAGGCGAGAGCAGCCGAGTACAGTCAGCCAATCAGAGGCAGAGAGGGGCGGGTCATGCCTTCGCCTAGCCTTCGCCATCATGGGGAAAAAAATATTGCGCCCAGGGAAGGCTTCTGATATCCTGCCAAATATGATGCTGAAAGCAAGCCTGGGAGCCATGTGAGGGAGAAGCAGAGCCCTGATCTCCTTTAAGTCTTATTATACCATGGTCTGGGTGAATACTCGATTCTGATTGGCTGCAAGGTGTCCATTATTTTGTGATATTGTACAGTGATAATGGACACCTAGCTAAATGGTCTGTTCACCGTTCATATCAATGCGCCATAGTTTCACAGTGTGGTATCAAGAGAGCTGTTTGAGCTCTATACCCCCGTTAAGGGTTAATATGACAATTTTCTAAGTTGAGAAAAAAATTGACTCGGTCAAAGTAAGTATTTAAATCACCCCTGTGTGCTCAGTTTATCAAAAATAACTCTTATTTACAATTTTGATTTTCGTTTCGGAGATTTCCCTCCCCTGACAGAAGCCGGCTCTGAGCCATTATGAGCCACTCTCCGGACAGAGAAAATGGGCGTGAACAGCCGAGGAGAAAGAGAGAGAGAGAGAGAGAGAGAGAGAGAGAGATAGGGTACCCCCTCAATAGATGGGGTTCCAGTGAAAAGGGGGCTATAAACTAATTACCGTAAATTCCGGACTATAAGGCGCACCGGTATATAAGCCGCAGCACCAAAATTGACTGTTTTTTACATATATAAGCCGCACCGGACTATAAGCCGCGGGTGTTTTGATGTTTAATTACCATATGTAAGGGTTCGTGCACAGAGAGGAATGTCGGGAAAGAGATGGCTGTTTGGGGAAGCTCCCATTTATTAACATTTCAACAAAACAAAACAAAAGTCAGGTCACTAATCCCCAGACAAAATCACACAATAGGCTATATGTGCAGCAAACGGCTGTAACCAGAGAAGTCAAGTCACTAATCCTCGTCTTCCTCTTCTTCCTGCGTACTGAAACCACCAAAGTCCTCATCTTCAGTGTCGGAAACGAACAGGTTCAGGGTGGCTTCGTCAACCACTCTCCTCTCTCCTTCATTGTCACTCAAAACCAACGAACTCCTCTTCGTCACTGTCGGCATCGAACAGCCTCTGAAGCCTCTGACGGCCCTCAGCGCCAGCTGTGGCGGCGTCATCCTCTTCATCCCGCAGCAGTCCAGCGTTTTGGAACCCGTTGGTGATTGTGGATGTTTTCACACTCCTATAATATTCCGTGATCTTCCTTTGTGTGAATTCGCCGAAGTTTGTGATTTTCTCCTGGTAGTCGGGAGGGAGTTGTTCAGTAGTTCTCGCCCGGACGGACAGTCCCTTTCGTCTCATGAATCGGAAGCACCAAGATGGGCCACCTATGAAATGTTCAATTTTCATTTCGGTGGCGACTGTTTTGGCCTTCAGTCGGATCTGCACCGTGGAAACGCCTCGGCCGTCTGCTCTCTGGGTCAACACCCAATCTTCAAGGGAATCTTCAAGTTCGGGCCATCTGCTTTTATGACCTCTGAAGGACTTTTTGGTCTTCTTGCACTGAGACAGTTCCTCCTGCTGCACCTTCCAACGCCTCACCATTGACTCGTCGATGCCCAGGTTACGCGCTGCTGCTCTGTTTCCCTCTTTTAATGCGAGATTGACTGCTTTCAACTTGAAAGCTGCGTCGTGTGAATTTCTGCGTACCTTCCCCATGGTAAGTGAGAGAGTGTTGCTTCTACTGCTCGTCTTGTTGTGAATATTCCTTGATCTTCCTTTGTGTGAATTCGCCGAAGTTTGTGATTTTCTCCTGGTAGTCGGGGGAGGGAGTTGTTGGCCGAGTGGCCGTTTGCTTACCGTAATTACCATATGTAAGGGGTCACGCACAGAGGGGATTGTCGGGAAAGAGATGGCTGTTTGAGGAAGCTCCCATTTACCGTATTACCGTAACATTTCAACAAAACAACATAACACAACACCACCTTTGTTTATTTTTTACAGTGCACACAGTGTCCGCGGTGTGGTGAAAAGAGGGCAAGAGAGGAAATTAAAACAGAAGTGGATTTATAGTTAGAAAGAGTGCTAAAAAAGAGAGATTTTATTTGTATTTTTTTTTCTGAAAAAATCCATAGATAAGCCGCACCGTTATATAAGCCGCAGGGCCAAAAAACGGGGAAAAAGCCGCGGCTTATAGTCCGGAATTTACGGTAGCTATAAACTATGGGCACGGAATAATGAACATGAGAACACATTAGGGATGTCAACGGTTAACCGTTAATCGATTAACCGTCGCTAACGTCGTTGTTCGGTTATTGCTGTCGGTCTATCAGTTAATATTAAAAAAAAAAAAAAAAATCTTTTTTTTTTTTTTTTTTTTTTTGGTCTATTTACTCAATGAGCTCATGCCCAAACAAGGCGTGTCTATTTAGATGCTGAAATGTTAATGCTTTTTGTGTTAGAAATTCTAACACAAAAATAATTTGTGTTGAAATGTTGATGCTTTTTGTTAATGCTTGTTAATGCTTTTTGTGTTAGAAATTCTAACACAAAAAGCATTAACATTTCAGCATCTAAATAGACACGCCTTGTTTGGGCATGAGTTCATTGAGTAAATAGACAAAAAAAAAAAAAAAAAAAAAAAATTTTTTTTTTTAAATATTAAAAAATTATGAATTAACCGATAGGTTAATCGATTATTAGCGTCGGTTAATCGAAAGTGAAATTAACCGAAAATTGACATCCCTAGAACACATTATGTATTTTGTGCTCTTGCCTTAATGATCAAATGGTGTAGCCTACCTCAGAATAGCCGATATATTTTATTATTAACAATTTAACAGTGTATAAAAGTAGGAGGGGGAGAGAGAGAGAGAGAGAGAGAGAGAGAGAGAGAGAGAGAGAGAGAGAGAGAGAGAAAGCGAGAGGAGCAGGGAAGCTTGCACTGTGTGTGTCAACAGCGCTGTGCTGTCCTCCTTTCTCTCTCTCTCCTCTCGCCTCTTCATACGCACATTTTCTCTGTCCCACAGTAAACCCTGGAGAATAATACTCATGTATAGAGTCGTTTCCATGTTGCCAAACACTATTGACAGTTTGAGCCTTCCCGCAGATGGCAAAACAAGCAGTTTTTTTTGGACTCCAACATACTGAAAGCAGATAGTTTTCACTCTACTCCTGCCTCGCGCCATTTACGTCTTAGCTTGATTAGCTGGTTGGTTAGCTTGATTCTAGAATTGTGCCAGGTGTAGAAACTAAGCAGCCATTTTATCCCATGATAGCCTAATCTCGAGGGGACTATTTTGTCTCGCCGGTTCTCAACTCATATTCAAGGTTATGAAAACTAGATTTTGATTGCAAAATGCATGGAAATATAAATGAATGGTCTTGTTTTGTTTCTTTGGCAAGTGACCATGGTATAAGCGGGTTAATGCACTTCGAGGTGTCCATTATCACTTTTTAAGGGACTTCGCGGAGGCAACCATCCTCGGCTTCGCCTCGGACGGTTCACGCCTCCACGTCGTCCCTTAAAAAGTGATAATGTACACCTCGTCGTGCATTAACCCTTACAAATGCTACCTTGCACATTATCGGTCATCGTGTGCCACAAACAAGGTCCTTGATGTTTATTTAGCCTTTTATTTATTTTAACTATAGGCATGTAACATTTAACATGCTACTTGTGTTGTTTCTTGTCAATGTTCTTATTTGTATGTCTATATGCTGCAACTCAATTTGCCCTTTGGGACACTAATAAACTTGAACTTGAACTTGATATTGACTGAAGTTGCAGCCAGCAGGAAGTTTGTACATTTGCTGTTCTGAACACACAGGAAGTGATGCATACACACAGGAAGTGATGCATTTGACATTTCTTGCAGTTAGGCAGAACATGGTTTAATTCAATGTAAACACCAACCAAATTACAATAGACCATTTTCACGGGGGCCATTTTGTGTTGAAAAGGCAGGATAAACACAGGTGCAAGCAAAACACTACAGAGGGTTTCCATCTTCCATGATTGGAAGTTGGAAACCCTCATTAGTGTTTAAACTAACTGACTGCATAGTCATTTGAATAAAGTATGAATGTTAGCTGTCCAGCAAACACACCACCACTACTAGCCTATCTAGTTAAAGTAATAATGCTATTGGAGGTAGCCTACCCGCCCCCCCCCCCCCCCCCGCATCGTGACATTGAATGAAAGTATATCCGGCTCGCCTGGGAAGCAGGCGAGAGCAGCCGAGTACAGTCAGCCAATCAGAGGCAGAGAGGGGCGGGTCATGCCTTCGCCTAGCCTTCGCCATCATGGGGGAAAAAATATTGCGCCCAGGGAAGGCTTCTGATATCCTGCCAAATATGATGCTGAAAGCAAGCCTGGGAGCCATGTGAGGGAGAAGCAGAGCCCTGATCTCCTTTAAGTCTTAATACGATTGACCAAACCCACCCACCCATTAACCAGACTTAATAATGCCAGTGAGATGGATAAGGGCTAAAACAACCCCAGGCAGGTGCACACACACATACATTAACGTGTGCATTACACACACACACACACACACACACACACACACACGCACGCACACACACAGACGCACACACACACACACACACACGCACGCACACACGCACGCACACACACACACACACACGCACGCACGCACACACACACACACACGCACGCACGCACACACACACACGCACACACACGCACGCACGCACGCACACACGCACACACGCACGTCTCCACCTCGTTCCGAGAGAGGCTTCAATAAGATATTGCCAGTAGACTACACTACAGAGTTTGTGATGATCATAAATGTTCTGTCAGAATATAAGAAAATGATGAGAATAGATCTGCGTGAAGAGATGTGGAGATTTCATGATCTGCATCTGATCTGAGGTCAACTCAGGCTGGTTTCCCCCCTCAGGGTTTCTAATTGCCCGCGGGGTGGCTCCTCCCAACACAGGCAGCAAAGGTAAGACCAAGGTAAGACGTTCACTGACAGCCCGTGTCAATCCAGAGGAAACAGACGTGTACGTGGTGACAGTATCTCAAAGGTGTGACAAGAGGTGTCAGTCTGACACCACAGCCCCCCCCCCCCCCCGCTCTGTCAGCCATCACAGTGGAAGGGCTTTGAAGAATCTCTCTCTCTCTCTCTCTCTCGGCTAACTGCCAGTGCCATCAAAAAAATGTTGTGGGAGGAAATTTATTATGTCTTGGATGCAGATCATTTTTGATGGTATATTCAAAAATATAAGGTAAACCATGTTTTGGTTTTCATGTAACCTGTCCTGACCCTCACTCAATAAAAACAATTATAAAAAAAAAAAAGAGAATTGGCGAGAAGAAAAATGTGGATGGTGCTGTCAATGAAGTAAGTTGGAGTGTTCTTCTTCCGTATATACGATATTTTTGTGCAACACCCGACCATGCACGTGTCGTGATATTAGACACACAGCATGTATTTTCCTTGCATGAACATAGCCTACTTTTCAGCCCACCTTCATTTGCAAGCGTATATGCAAAGTTGAAAGCTTTCCTTTCTTTCTCTCTCGCTCTCATTTCTCAGACCTCCTTCTCACCAAACGCGATCAACTCGGATGTACTCGCACTCGCCCTGTCAAGCCCTGCCCCGCTGCTGCAGCTTGGTTGGCTGCCTTGCTGTATTTCCGTCTTCAATTGGTCTATTTCGGTTTAGTTCCCTCCTCTCGTCTTGTCGCTTGCGATGTCCTGACGCCAGGTATCCCAGCATGCTTTGCAAGGTGGCGAGCGACAGACTGCAGCGAGGGAAGGAGGGGCATTTCGAAATCGCCCAATTGAAGACGGAAATACGGCAAGGGAGCCAACCACGCTGTAGCCGCGGGGCAGGACTGACTGGGCGATAGCGAGTACATCGCTCACCGCCCATGTTGGTGTGTAGGGCCCGTCAAGCTCGCTGCACCCCGCCCACATCTATCAGCGGGCCATCAGCATTAAGTAATGACCTCCCGTGCCGTGCGTGCACTGCTGCGCTGCTCTGCAGGCCACACAAATAGTCTCTCCCTCTCCGAGCTCTGAACACCTCGGCCCGAGCGCGGCGTGTGCTCCTGGTTTGTGGAGCTCCGCCTCGCGCTGCCTTCCTGCTGTGCACTTTTCTCAGCGGGAGGTCGAGCAGAGCGCAAATCTGCAGGACAAGAGGTGAGCAGCAACAGAGCGAGCTCCGGCTATCTTCTTCTCTTCCTCCGATTAGTTGCGCTCATTAAATGTTTATTAAAAAGTGTATTTATTTATTTATTTTTGGACCGGGCTCGCGGCCCGGTACCAAATGCATTGCGGCCCGGTACCGGTCCATGGCCCGGTAGTTGGGGACCACTGATTTAAGAGACCAGGGGCCAGTTGCACCAACTGGTCTTACGACTGGTCTTAAGCTAAGCCTTTTTCTCACTAAGACCGGTCGTAAATATTACGCCTGGTCAGGAGGAGGCTTAGAATTTAATACATATAATTGGGAACGTTACATTCAATTTCATTCAGACTGCCTGGCACTCAATCGCCGCCATCTTCCCCTGGAGCTTCCACAGGAAGTGGGAGGAGGGAGGTTGTAGTGACGCACATACAGTAGTGGCCATATGGCACAATGACGCTCGGCACATTTTTGGGCCAATCAGGGGGGTATTCCCCGGCAATTCACATGGACGCGCATTGCTACGACCGGCGTAGTTAAGACCAGACGTAAGCCCTGTTGGTGCAACAGGCGTAAATCCACTCTAAAGACTGGTCTTAACTAAGACCGACGTAGGAGTTACGACCAGGCATAGTTAAGACCACTTGGTGCAACTGGCCCCAGAAGAGTACCATTTCTTATTATTGATGAAGCCTGCAATGGGGTGTCTCCATCCATAGGTCTCTGCTAAAAGCATTCCATCTTGTGTGTGTGTGTGTGTGTGTGGCTCTCTCAAGCCACTTCTTAACATGCAGTGGAATCCGTATTATAACCAGCTCCTAGCCGGTTGGCCTGCATGTTAAATAACAATTAGCCGGCCTACGTGCACTCCCGCGAGTCCGTATCATATTCATCTCGGTCGCCGGTGTAGGATCCGCATAATAGGAAAAGCGGCTGCTGTTTAACACTGGCAGCTCATAATCCTGATCATGTCTGAGTGGGCGGGTGGTGGCACTTCACGTTCACGTAGTTTATTAATTATTGAATCGTTCGGGCAATCGCTTATATCAACGAATTAAACGAGCAAACTCACAGTTTCCTCAAGTGCTGCAAACGGCTTTGAATTGTTTGGTAGAGCTAGGGATCCCAACGCGCTTCAGCTATGCAGGCAGGTCCGTGCATCACACCGAGGAGAGGAGAGAGCTTACTGCTGCGCTGCTGATCCATGTCAGAAAAAGTGAGACATAGGCCTAGCCTAACTTTTGTGGGGAGAAATACATTGAAAACTAGTCAGATACGACTTGAATGCCACTTGTAAAATAAATCACCCACAGTGATTGATGACGGTCCGACCACTATTTTGACTGGGCGGCTTTATGTAACAAAGGCGGAATCGCTCATTTTTGGCATACTGCCACCCCTCGCGGTCGGAATGGACCCTCGAGTTAAAACGGCATGTTTTTGAATGGAGTTTGGTTACAGATTCGCTAAAGCTGTTTCAATTTAGCACAGCGCCGACAACGACTCACACAACAACTATTTGCCTTGTAGGGAATAACGTGCATGCTCCCGCACCCCCTCCCCCCGCCCACTGGCAGAGAGAATACTGACCATTTCCAGCTGTTTCTAAACAAAGACCCCTCATGTTTAAAAAGGTAAAACTGGAAAATATCCTGCTAGCCGCTAGCCAGACATGATCCAGACTTCATGTTTAAAAGCCACTTCAGTGTGGATGTATTCCTGTGTGTGTGTGTGTGTGTTTGGCTCTCTCAGTGTGGATGTATTCCTGTGTGTGTGTGTGTGTGTGTGGATGTATTCCTGTGTGTGTGTGTGTGTGTGTGTGTGTGTGTGTGTGTGTGTGTGTGTGTGTGTGTGTGTGTGTGGCTCTCTCAGTGTGGATGTATTCCAGACTCACCCTGGCTCTCCTGCTGCTTGAGGACAAACTGGACGACCTTCTCAACACCTCCATGTTGTTCCACAGCCAGAGCGTACAGCTCCTTCCAATCAAATGTCACAACATCTTGCCCCTCATCTGTCAAACAGAGCAGCATCTCTTATACGTGCATGATACTGGCCATCAAATCACCAATTAGCCCATAATAATAAATCATAATAATAATAATAATATAGCCCCAACGTGACCCTACTACTGTACTTTGTGTATATATAATATATACACAATTACTCCTCTAGAGTGTGGGGGTTCCGATACTTTAACAAAAGTGTAAGCGTGCACAATTGGGCAATCAGATTTTATTTTATTTTTATTTAACCAGATAAGACCCATTGAGACACAAGATCTCTTTTACAAGGGTGACCTGGCCAAGAGGCAGCAACATCATCAGCAAATACATACAATTACAAGTAAAAACAAACAAGACAAACATAAGTACAGACTAAGAATATGATGTGGCAACCCACAGAGCCTGGTCCCTCTACGTACCAGAGTCCTCCCCGTCCCCCGGTCCCGGCAGAGTAGTTCCGGAGCAGCGGATTGAGTGGCCCTGACCGCATGACCACCTTCGACCCTCCCTATAGGGCTGACCGTGGGTAGCTACTGGGACGTAAGTCGGGGCTTGGCCAGCCCCGGCTGGGTCACCTGGGCGAGGGTGTATGATGTTGCGAGACCCGAAACATCCTACATGTATGACCCCAGGGTACATCACTGAGGATACGTCCCAGTTATGCATCCATGCGATGTTTTTTCTTTATTAGTTAGCCTGGCCTAGCCAGTGACTCATAGGAATAGACTATGTGACAACCAGGAAAGACTAGTGACTACTGGAGAGTCAGTTGACAGCCGGAACAGGGACGGCACCCAGGTAGCAGTATGGGTTAGCTCCCCAGCCTGCGTCTTCCGTGAGGAAGAAGCCCAACAACCCACGAGAGGCCTTTTAGGAGGGCCATTCAAGCCGCAAGTGGAGAATGCAGTGCCACCAAGTACTGGTACTGCATGGTGTCCACTAAGATACCATCACCTCGGAATGAGATGTTTGGAGCGGGGGAGTCTGGTGCAGCGCACAGGTCGTAGACCTGGTGAGACGAGGGAGGAGCCCGGCCGGGTGGCAACCCACAGAGCCCGGTCCCTCTACGTACCAGAGCCCTCTCCCTCCCCCGGTCCCGGCAGAGTAGTTCCGGAGCAGCGGATTGAGTGGCCCTGACCGCATGACCACCTTCGACCCTCCCTATAGGGCTGACCGTGGGTAGCTACTGGGACGTAAGTTGGGGCTTGGCCAGCCCCGGCTGGGTCACCTGGGCGAGGGTGTATGATGTTGCGAGACCCGAAACATCCTATGACCCCAGGGTACATCACTGAGGATACATCCCAGTTATGCATCCATGCAATGTTTTTTCTTTATCTACTCAAACAGGAGAACAATAAAAACAAATTAAAATCTAAAAAGTGCCAAAACATCAGTGCGGAAAGTACTAAAAGACAACTGAAAGTAACAAACTATGCGTCATGGCAAGAGCAGCTAGTGGTGAGTATTTCAGATTTTTTTTGTTTAAAACTCGATAAAGAGATGAGATAGGCCAATTTAAGACGGGCCTGAAGGTCGTTCCACCACCAGGGGCCAAAATAGAACAAACTTCTTCCACCAGCCTCAGTCTTAGCACGTGGCACTTTAAAACACTTTAAAAGATATTTCCACAAATGTTCTCCTTTAACTGCTGTTAATGGTGACATTCATACACTCGTGCAGTATTAGGGTCACATAGCGTTCCCATAGGCAATAGGGGGGAACGGCTGTTCAAAACGCTCTCCGACCCGTCTCCCACGTCCGATTGCAGATCTGAAGATATGATAGTCCTCCTACGGAAGCCAGTCATTTAGCCGGTGCCGTTAAAATGATAGTGCTGCGTGAAACAACCATTTAAAAGCCGTCTTTCCACAGCCTGTGCTGAATTTACAGCAGGGTGTGTTTGATCTCACTATCATGGTGCACCGCTTGCACGCAGCGAGCAAACACATGCAGTCACACGGAGACGGCGGCTCAGTCAGTGATCAACGCAAATCCAGCGCACCTGGGGCACCCCTCTGCTCTAAGCCATGGGTCAGACCATAGTGCGTGCACCCCTCTGCTCTAAGCCATGGGTCAGACCATAGTGCGTGCACCCCTCTGCTCTAAGCCATGGGTCAGACCATAGTGTGGGCACCCCTCTGCTCTAAGCCATGGGTCAGACCATACCTTGAGCTTTGGCCTGCAGTAGCTTCATCTCCAGACCCCAGAGTGTGTGGATGTGTGTGGCGGGCAGCTTGACGGCAGGCAGGGGGACAGACTGCTCCAGGACCAGCCACTGGCTCCAGTAGGGCTGAGGAGGAGAGGCAGGCAGGGGGACAGACTGCTCCAGGACCAGCCACTGGCTCCAGTAGGGCTGAGGAGGAGAGGGAGCCTGGAGCAACAGTAGGGATGAAATGATTCTGGGTTTAATGATAAACCCTGATACAATTCTCCTTACAGTTAGTATGACCCTTTACATTTGAATCATAATTAAAACAGTGTTACCGTGATTACAGCACTTTGAAAAACACAGTGAATAACCAAAGTTAGCAACAGTCTCCCAGACCTTGGTGAAATTATTTCAGTTGAGTGTATCAGTACTTTTCCAGCACATTTTAACAATGCCGTGACAATAGTCATTTTGATCACTATAATGGTGATATGAACTGTTCATACGGTTTGATCTGGAGCCAGCAGCTTCTCCTGTAGCCGCTGGTTACAGTGGAGGTTCATGAACAGAGTCTTCCACATGAACAGCTGGTGAAAAGCCTCCTTGGCCGGAGCGAGCAGCTGGCCGAGGCAAACGATGCCTGTATGAAAGGCAGAGGGCATCATGGGCAAAAAGACCACCAGCTTTTAAGGCCATGGCACACCAATCAAACATTCTCAAACAAACACCAACAAACACCAACAGACAATTGTCTGTGAATGTTGGCAGATGTTGGAGATTGTTTGAAAGCATGGCACACCGACCAAACATATTCAGCACAACAGTCCCAAACATGTAAAAAAGAAACACCAGAAAAATAGAAACTGCACTGTGTTACAGCACATAGAATATGGCTCAGACTGACAAAGTTAGTTATACATCTGTCAGTAATACAATGATACACCCAGTTTAATTATTTTGTAGCGACAGATGGCCTTAAACGCCACACTCACGTGACGCTTCTTGAGAGAGAGGTGAGGTAACTGCATCTTTCTGCAGACTTTATCGAGGGACCATGAAGGCGTCATGTGACAGGCAACGCTAGTTGAAGCATGGAGGTCCTGCTGATGGCAGCTGCAACAGTGTTTTCTCTGCTATCAACCTGGTTAATCTCGCTATATTCTTCATCACAGCGGGTCATTACCCACTGTGCACTTAATCGTGCACTAGTTCTGCATAAGCACCTGCAGCTCTCTCCTTATTTTACTGACGTTCTCAGTGATCACACGGCTGTTTACATGTGTTTCTGAACGGCTAGCTAGTTATTAGCATAGCTCGCTGTTAGCCGTCATGGATGTTCTCTCTCTCCCTCATTATGTAACCTTGCTGCGCATAACATTACTTATTTGCGGGAGTGCATGGGAGAAGTCTCCCGCTAGTGTTGTTGATGCCCAGTGTGATGGCACATGGTTGGCGGAGAAACGTATGTTTGCTGCGTCGCGTGTAACGTTAGTTAGAGGAGGCTCTGCCTCTGACCAAACTGACCAGACAACCGCATGCATTAGGCGCGCATGCGTGAGCTCCGTTTCCATGGATACGCGACTGAAAACATGGGAAGTTACCAGACAACAGCGAACAGCGAACAACGCCGGATTGAACAAGTCGAATCCTGGCAAACATGACAGAACATCGCCGAACATCGCCAAACACGAACAGACAAGGACAGACAGCTATGGCACACCAAACGAACATTTGTCTTTGTTCGTGTTTGTTTGTGTTTGTTTGAGAATGTTCGTTTGGTGTGCCATGGGCTTTAGACGTACAAGATACAAAATGTTTCCTCATGTTTCACTGTCTAGGTCCAGCAGATCTGTTAAGCCCATGGCACACCAAACGAACATTCTCAAACAAACACAAACAAACACGAACAAACATGAACAAAGACAAATGTTCGTTTGGTGTGCCATAGCTGTCTGTCCTTGTCTGTTCGTGTTTGGCGATGTTCTGTCATGTTTGCCAGGATTCGACTTGTTCAATCCGGCGTTGTTCGCTGTTCGCTGTTGTCTGGTAACTTCCCATGTTTTCAGTCGCGTATCCATGGAAACGGAGCTCACGCATGCGCGCCTAATGCATGCGGTTGTCTGGTCAGTTTGGTCAGAGGCAGAGCCTCCTCTAACTAACGTTACACGCGACGCAGCAAACATACGTTTCTCTGCCAACCATGTGCCATCACACTGGGCATCAACAACACTAGCGGGAGACTTCTCCCATGCACTCCCGCAAATAAGTAATGTTTTGCGCAGCAAGGTTACATAATGAGGGAGAGAGAGAACATCCATGACGGCTAACAACGAGCTATGCTAATAACTAGCTAGCCGTTCAGAAACACATGTAAACAGCCGTGTGATCACTGAGAACGTCAGTAAAATAAGGAGAGAGCTGCAGGTGCTTATGCAACTAGTGCATGATTAAGTACACAGTGGGTAATGACCCGCTGTGATGAAGAATATAGCGAGATTAACCAGGTTGATAGCAGAGAAAAAACTGTTGCAGCTGCCAGCAGCAGCACCTCCAGGCTTCAACTAGCGTTAGCCTGTCACATGACGCCTTCATGGTCCCTCGATAAAGTCTGCAGAAATATGCACGTTCCCTCACCTCTCTCTCAAGAAGCGTCACGTGAGTGTGGCGTTTAAGGCCATCTGTCGCTACAAAAGAAATAAACTGGGTGTATCATTGTATTACTCGACAGATGTATAACTAACTTTGTCAGTCTGAGCCATCTTCTATGTGCTGTAACACAGTGCAGTTTCTATTTTTCTGGTATTTCTTTTTTACATGTTTGGGACTGTTGTGCTGAATATGTTTGGTCGGTGTGCCATGCTTTCAAACAATCTCCAACATCTGCCAACATTCACAGACAATTGTCTGTTGGTGTTTGTTGGTGTTTGTTTGAAAATGTTTGATTGGTGTGCCATGGCCTTAGTCTCCAGTCTGTGTCTTGTTAGTAAATCACCCAGCTGTTTCCCATGTGTGATCACTTCCCTCTGTGTATTTAGGTTCATGTTCACCTCTTTGTCTGGTCGTCATCAAGTTCACGTGTGTTCTGTCCCTGTTACCTGTCTTTATGTTACCTGTTATTTCATTAAATATACACCGTTTTTGGTTTACTCATCATCCGCCTCCTGCTGTTGTCTGCACTTGGGTCCACACATCACACCATCTACCCACCGTGACACAAGCCTACACCACAGCCTACACAAGTTCATCAATTAGGCAAGATTCAAAATGATAGTCTTGCAGAACTTATACACTTAATTAGAGGATGTAAACATGCATTCATTTCAAATTGCTTAGTGGAAAACAGACCATGATCCAGCACTCCCCTTTGATATGTAAAGCAACACGCCAACATTCTGGGAAATTCTCCTATTTGCCATCTCTTTTTATTTGTCAAGGGAGGGGGGCAGCTGTGGAGAGGTGTCAGGACGTCCCATTGTCTTACACACACACACACACACACACACACACACACACACACACACACACACACACACACACACACACACACACACACACCTGAGGCTGTTCAGACCTGGCCTTACTCAAAAGCTACAAGTTCTCCCAAGCTTACAACCTCCCCTACCCGTAACCCCGCCCCCTTTTCTCCTCCCTCTCTTCTGTCTTCAGGGTCAGTCAAGCAGCCATGAGCCACTTCTACAGGTCTGCTATTGAGAGTGTGCTCACTTTCTCCATGCTTGTCTGGTTTGGTCACACAACCACTGAGGACAAGAAGACCCGGCTGGAGAGATCATCTCAAATCATCGGCTGTAGTCTCCCCTCACTGTCATCACTTTATTCCACAAGAAGAATCAGGAAGACTAATAAAATCACAGCAGACAACTCTCATCCGGCACACTGCCTCTTCAATCTCCTCCCATCAGGCAGGAGATACAGGAGCATTAACTCATTGAGTGCCATGGACGAACATGTTCGTCATTTCGTTTTGTAACGTAGAGTGCCATTGAACCAGCCAGGCTATTTCTCTCCGACAGGGATCCCAACGTCTTCAAAGATTTCAGTTCATTTACAGCCAACGCAAGACGAGGAGCTTGTACCTGCCATTGCAAAGCACATCTGCAAAGATATGGCTTCAATTTACACGGTAGAGAAACGGGGGTTTGGTGAGTTGGTGCAAACACTCGATCCAAGATACACAATGCCAAGCCCAAAACACTTGGGCCGAGTCGTCTTGCCTGGCTTATATGACGAGTGCCGGGCCAAAGTGGAGGATGAAATACACCAGGTGATGTACTATGCTACAACAACAGATATGTGCTCGAGCCCAACCACACATCCATATATGAGCCTGACCATCCACTTCATCGACCAGGAGTGGAACCTCCGCAGTCGGTGCTTACAGACTAGCTATTTCCCAGATCACCACACGGGAGAAATGCTGGCCAGAGGTCTCAGGGAAGCTCTCGAGTCGTGGGGACTGCATGAGGATCACATGGTCTGTGTCACCACAGATAACGCCTCCAACAACATCCTTGCCCTTCAGCTGAATGACTGGACACGCCTACAGTGCTTTGGTCACCGTCTTCATCTAGCCATTGGTGAGTGGTCTAACTCTAAACCGATGTAAAATAAATAAATATATATATAGTTTAATATTTACTTTACTTACTTTACTTTACTTTATTTCATTTGGCAGACGCCTTTCTCCAAAGCGACGTACATACAGAAAATAACAACCATAAGATCATGTAACATACATAGTGGAAAACAGAGATAAGGAAAAAGATAAATACAATAAAAGCCAACAAACAAACAAACAGACAGTTGAAGGTCCGTGGGCAGCATGTTAAGGGTGATGGAGAGGGAAGGTTAGGGGGAGGTGAAATGGAGAGAAAAGAGATGGGTTTTTAACCGATTGCGGAAGATGGGGAGAGATTTGGATGTTCTGACCAAGGGGGGGAGCTCGTTCCACCATTTGGGGGCGAGACAGGAAAAGAGGCGAGATTGAGAGCGGCCCTTGAGCCCGCGAAGCAAGGGGGGGGCGAGACGGCTTGTGCTAGTGGAGGGGCGGAGGGAGCGGTGGGAGGGTTGGAACGTGACCAAGGTTTGAAGGTATTGGGGGGCAGTTGAGTGGACAGCTCTGTATGTGAGGACAAGGGTTTTGAATTTGATGCGTGACAGGATGGGGAGCCAGTGGAGGTCATGGAGGAGGGGGGTGACGTGAGAGAATTTGGGTTGGTTGAAAACAAGGCGGGCAGCAGAATTCTGGATAAGTTGAAGGGGTTGGATTGCAGAGGAGGGGAGACCGGCTAGAAGAACATTGCAGTAATCAAGTCTAGATAAAACCATGGCCTGGACTAAAATTTGGGTTGCTTCTGAGGTTAAAAAAGGGCGGATCTTTCTAATGTTAAAGAGGGAGAATCTACAGGAACGTGCCATTGCTGTAATGTGGGCAGAGAAAGATAGTTGGTTGTCGATGGTGATTCCGAGATTTTTGGCAGATTGGGAGGGGAGGACGGTGGTGTTGTCGATGGATAGGGACAGATCGGATAGGGGGGAGTCGTTGCAGGGGAAGAAGAGAAGTTCGGTTTTGTCGGGGTTGAGTTTGAGATGGTGAGAAGACATCCAGTTGCTAATATCTTTGAGGCAGGCAGAGATACGGGAAGAGATATTAGAGTCCGAGGGGGGGAAGGAGAGATAGAGTTGTGTGTCGTCTGCGTAGGAGTGATAGGAGAACCCGTGAGAGGAAATGACGTGACCCAAAGATCTCATGTAAAGAAGGAAGAGGAAAGGACCTAAGACAGAACCCTGGGGGACACCCGTGGTGAGAGTGCAGGGGTCCGAAAGAGTTCCTCTCCAGAGGACCTGAAAAGAGCGAGTAGATAGGTAGGAGGAAAACCATGAAAGTGCAGAGCCGGTGATACCAAGGTCGGATAGGGTGGAAAGTAGAATTTGGTGGTTGATGGTGTCAAAAGCGGCGGACAGATCGAGAAGTATGAGAACGGAGGAGAGTGATGAAGCTTTGGCGGAGTGAAGGGCGGAGGTGACAGAAAGAAGAGCTGTTTCAGTGGAATGTGCAGGTTTGAAGCCAGATTGAAGGGGGTCAGAGAGGTTGTGAAGGGAGAGATAGGAGGATAATTGACCAGATACTGTGCGTTCGAGTGATTTGGAGATGAAGGAAAGGAGGGAGACGGGGCGGTAGTTTTTTTTTTTTTTGTGATCAAATCTTTTTATTTTCAAAACATTAAACACAAACAATACACAATACGCCAGACATAGAAAACAAATAAGACACCCCCCCCCCTCCCCACAAGGGTAAACAAAGAGAAACAAAAACAAAAACAGACTCAAAGATCACAAAATAAAGACATAACAGCTCTTTCAAAGCTTCAGCTGCCGCGAGCCACATATTCAAATTCACCTCCTTAGCCCCATTTGTTCGAGCTGTTGATAATTCAAATAGATTACATCAAGAAAGGTTAACAACCAATGTCTAATGGTCAAAATATAAAAGGGCTTCCAACGTACTGCTATCATTTTCTTTGCGACCGTTAGACCTGCAAGCACTAAACATTTCTGATATTTAGGAATATGAAGTGAAGAAATGTTGTTCAACAACAAAGGTAAACAAAGAGAAACAAAAACAAAAACAGACTCAAAGATCACAAACTAAAAAACATTATAACAGCTCTTTCAGAGCTTCAGCTGCCGCGAGCCACATATTCAAATTCACCTCCTTAGCCCCATTTGTTCGAGCTGTTGATAATTCCAAGTAGATTACATCAAGAAAGGTTAACAACCAATGTCTGATGGTCAGAATGTAAGGGGGCTTCCAACGTACTGCTATCATTTTCTTTGCGGCCGTTAGACCTGCGAGCACTAAACGTTTCTGATATTTAGGAATATGAAGTGAAGAAATGTCGTTCAACAACAAAAATGGGATGGTCACAGGCACTGTGTCCGCAATCAGCGCCGACAACTTAGAGGCGACATCCTGCCAAAAACGAGCGACTGGAGGACACTCCCATGTCATGTGTAAAAAAGTGCCAAGGCTCTTTAACGAGCATAGGGTGCACGAGGGATCATCAATAGCCCCCATAAGAAAAAGCTTACGGGGGGTTAAATAAGTCCTATGTATGAAATTATAATGGATCTGTTGATGGTTGGGATTTCGAGAAGCTAATTTAATGTTCCTCCATACCATGTCCCAATCAAAGTCGTGCACCAATTCGGGTACATCCCCCCTCCAAATTCTTTCTAAAGAAAGATTTTTGTATGACATTTCAATGAAATATTGGTATAGAGAGGTCACCGCGCCTTTCCATGCCTTCTTTTTGATAATCATCTCGCGGAATGGATGTGAACGTAAAGGGAGTTGCTGCGCTATACCTTGTGTTTGGAGAGCAGATCTCAACTGAAAAAAGAAAAAAAGTGTTGTATTTGGTAAATTAAAATTGCGTTTAATATCCTGAAAGGTGTGTAACCCATTTATGTCATAGATGTCACCCAGGAGATGAACACCCCTGTTTTGCCACAGAGGAAAAAAGACCGGTTTCCCCCCAATTAGCAAATCCCTATTATTAAAAATCGGAGTGTGCAGATGCCATTTGCAAGAAACTTTACAGAATCGTTCTGCTGAGCGCCAAGTCTGCAGAAGTTGAGTTACAATCGGGCCGAATTGCTGCTGACATTGTCTGATAGAAATATTGACAAATAATATGTCTGACAAAGACCAGGGGTGCACCAATTTTTCCTCCATTGATCGCCACGACACAGTTGCTTGTGGATCAAACCAAGTGACTAGTGGTCTGAGATTAAAAGACCAGCTATATAATTTAAAGTTAGGGACCGCTAGGCCTCCGTCTAGTCTTGCCCGTTGGATAGTTGTGGCTTTTAGGCGAGGGCGCTTCCCGTTCCAAATAAACTTGGAGATGGCTGCACGGAGTTTACTCCAGAAATTTGCAGAAGGACAAAGCGGAATCATGGAGATAACAAAATTTAATCTAGGTAGCACATTCATTTTGACTATTGAAATGCGTGCCTGTAATGAGTTTGGCAAACTTGACCACCTCTCTAAATCACTTAGCACAGTGTTCTGCATCTCTGTGAAATTATGTTTAACAATGGCATCAAGAGAAGAGAATATTTCGATACCCAAGTACCGGAAATGCTGAACAGAGGGAATATTAGCGGGCAAGATGGTAGACCTAGCAGCTGCATTCAGTGGCAGAAGGGCAGACTTCGACCAATTGATCTTGAAACCAGATAATGCACCAAATTCTTCTAGCGCTGACAAAAGATGAGGAATGGACTGTACTGGATCTTGGACAAAAACGAGGATATCATCAGCGTAAAGCGCCAAATGCTGCTGTGTATCATGAACAATAATAGGTTTGATAACAGGAGACTGTCGAATCAACCAGGCCAAAGGCTCCAGCGAAATCGCGAAGAGCCCTGGGCTCAAAGGGCAACCTTGCCGAGAAGATCTAGATACCTGGAACAGGGCAGAGCAGATTTTACCAGTGAGAACCATAGCTGAGGTGTTTGAATAAAGAACCTTTATCAGTCGTATAAAACCCTCTCCGACGCCCATCACTTTCAACACCGACCACAGAAAGGGCCACTCAAGACGGTCAAAAGCCTTCATCGCGTCAAGGGACAATACAGCCGCTGGGGTTTGAGAAGCTGAAGATGCATTGATTATGTGTAGCAGTCTCCGTGTGTTGTCAGCGGCAAGCCGCGATTTAATAAAGCCTGTCTGATCAGAGTGAATCAGGAAGGACATATGCGTTTGTAGGCGATACGAGAGTAATTTAGCGAAAATTTTTACATCTGCATTCAAGAGACTAAGAGGTCTATAATTACCACATTCTGTTGGGTCTTTATCTTTTTTAAGAAGTAAAGAGATTACTGCAATATTAACATCCCGAGAGAAATTACCTTTTTCTATCGAACAGCATATCATACTAAGAAGAAATGGTCCGATTATGTCCCAGAAGGTCAGATACAGCTCTGGCGGAATGCCATCAAACCCGGGCGATTTACCCTTCTTCATACTAAGAACAGCGTTTCTAAGTTCTTCAAGTGAAATCGGGCTTGCTAGCTCATTCGCAACTTCCTCACTCAGACAGGGTAAATTTAGCTGAGCTAAAAATTCATTGCATTTGTCCTGGTCAAAAGACATCTCGGATTTATATAGATCAGTGTAAAAGCTGCCAAAAGTGTTATTAATCTCGGTGGGATCTGTAGTAATGTTACCTGCCTGTGACTTTATTGATGGGATATCAGAAAACTGATCATTTGTTCTAATTTTCATGGCTAATAGGTGGCTCGGTCTCGATCCATGGAAATAGTATCGTTGTCTAGTTCTATGAATTAAGAACTCTGAGTGCTGTTTAAGAATAACATTAATTTCTTTTTTGACTAGTTCACGTTGTAGAGCTATTTGTTCTGAATAGTTGATTGATAAGGCGGAGTCTAACCTACCAAATTCATTCTCTAATTCTTGTAATTTAGATAAGCGTGCTTTACGCTGATTAGAAGCAAATAGCGTAGTATTACTCCTAATGAATCCCTTGATCGAGTCCCACAATATTCTAGAGTCGTCAACTGATCCCACATTAAATTCTAAAAATTCAGTAAATTTACCTACAAATTGTGTCCTAAAATCCTCTTGTTCCAACAAAGCCGTGTTAAACCGCCATCGCGGTGCACGAGATGAGACCTTACTGAAGACTATTGAGCAAAGCACTCCTTTATGATCAGAGAGGGCAATAGGAAGCAAAGCAACATCATAGATGCATTGAAATGACTTAGGAGATGCAAACACATAATCAATTCTTGAGCTCGTTTTATGTCGGCCAGAGAAAAAGGAAAAATCTTTAACTGAAGGATTGATCAAACGCCACATATCAACAAGCCCCACCGTGTTGGCCCAGGCTTTTAGGGCAGAAGATGCCAGTTTCTGGTCTCTTGTTTCAGATTGACCTGTTTTGTCAACGGCTGCATTCCAGACTGTATTAAAATCCCCCCCGACTATAAATGAGTAATCAGTCAGTTCCAGCATAGTTTTTGTCAAGTTGCTATAAAAGAACTTGTCGAAGGAATTTGGTGCATACACAGATAAAAGTGCCATCTTCCTGCCACTGATTTCCGCTTTAACCATGGCCATCCTGCCAGCTGTATCCGACCAAGTATCGTGAATCCTAATTTTGAGATTCCTTTTTACTACAATGGCTACACCCCTGGTCTTTGTACAAGATGATGATGAAGCAATCACATGATAATTTTTATCGGCAAGGCGTCTAACATCATAACTCAAAAGATGTGTCTCCTGTAATAATGCAATGTCAATTTTCTTGCGGCGTAATAAGCTTAAAGTACTGGTCCTCTTATGAGGAAAATTCAGACCGCCCGTATTCCAGCTCAAGATGTTAAGCTCTGCCATACCTCAGATAGTTGGTTCCGAAAAAACGCGCAATCCGCCCGAACACAGTACCTGTGACCATCAACAAAGGAAATGCACTCAAACAAATGATCCTTAGAGTCAAATTACCGTTAACCCTTGCCCCCTGGACAAACTCAACACCTGTCGTCCTACCCATTACAAAATAAAAATTAAAAAACACACAGTTAAACACAATACACAAACATACATGTGAACATACTACCCCTCCCCCCCCCCCACCCATGCATCTCATCCCCAAATTATGAGAGCAATACCATAAGTAGTTTGGTGAAGGCATCTAATACACAACACCAACACTCCCTGGGGTCCCCTCTATAATATATATATTAATAACGGGAGACTGAGTTATTATATCTAACCATAATAAGAGACATTTAAATTAGAAGCATAAGGCTTTATTTTGTGTCGACTAATTTATGTCAGAAGGAATGGGGCGGTAGTTGTTGATGGCGGAGGGGTCGAGGGACGGTTTCTTGAGGAGTGGTTTGATTATGGCTGTTTTTAGGGCAGAGGGGAAAATACCAGAGGAGAGGGAGGAGTTGATGAGGGAGGTGAGATAGGGAGCAATGTCAGGGGAGATGGACTGAAGGAGGGGTGAGGGGATAGGATCTAGGGGGCAGGAGGTGGCACGGGCTGAAAGAATGATTTTGAGGAGATCATCTGAGGAGAGGGGAGAGAAGAATGACATGGAGGCAGGAGGTTGTGAAGAAGAGGAGGTGAGAGAAGGGGTGAGGAGGGATGGTGAGGGAAATGATGAGCTAATGGCAGCGACCTTATTGATGAAGGAGGAGAAATCGTTGGCAGAAAGGGAAGAGGGAGGGGGCGGAGGAGGTGGATTGAGGAGGGACGTGAATGTCTGGAAGAGTTTGCGGGGATTAGAAGCAGAGGATTGAATAGTGGAAATGTAGAAGGAGGATTTGGCAGAAGAAATGGAGGAGGTGAAGTTGGAGAGGGAGAGGTGATAATTCATTGGGGTTGCGAGATTTTTTCCATGACCTTTCTGAGGTGCGTATTTATTTCAGTACAGTAATACCTTAATGTAGTCTATGGAAACATTTTAGTTAGAGTAACAGCCATGCTAACAACAGCCATGAATGGCGAAATACTCCTCCAATTGAGTTTTATTCTGAGCTAAAAAAGCTAGAAATAAGAATATTCCACTATTCATGATTTTTCCCATCCCCTATAGAGTGTGCACCTCTATAAAAAAATGCAATTTTCCCCATCATATACAGTATGTATGTGATGTGATGTGTGCCCCCCCCCCCCCCCCCCAGGCTACCTCAGTACCTCTAGACAAAAAAGAATATTTGGAAGTGAAGTAATGCATGCATGATACTGAGAAGTCAGAGAGAGTGGTGTTGTTACCCAGTAGGCTACTGGCTACATGTTCGATCAGAATCAGAACAGAAGTTGTCGACATGACTGAGAAATGTTGAGCATTTAAAAGTTAGAAAATTTGCACAGAAGTTCTAAATAAAAGAAAAATAATCAAATATGAGACTAAGTAGCTTTATTTGTTGAGTATATCATTTCAAAATGCATTTCCATGAGGTAATTTTATATAAACCATTGAATTTACTGGAAATGTGCTGTATCGTGATATATATCGTAATCGGGATATAAAATTAGCTATATCGGGATATGGGATTTTGGTCATATCGCCCAGCCCTACTCGTTAGGCGCATGCTGTAGCTGGCCTGGGTGGGCGGACTCAGCTTAA